>NW_018128072.1:931594-949339 GCF_001952655.1 Monopterus albus
TAGTTTACGCAGTGGAGAGGACAACTGAAAGTGCTAGGACATGCAGTCCATCTACTTTTACAAAAAGACATTTTAAGTAGCGTTCTGTAATACATGTTATTTATCATGACCAATTACATTTTTCTTGTTACTGTTAAACTAAGGGGAAAGCGATTTACTACATTTGTTTGCAATAAAGATAATACAAAAACAGTGATACTACTGTAGTTGCATACATAAAGTGTAAAGCTACAAGTTTAAATGTCAGACTGGTGGGGTTAAAGCATGAATTTTAATGCAGTCCACTGCAAACTGCTCATATCATGGAACTATGCACAACACTGGCACAAACTATTTATGTAGCAGTCAATAACTACACATTTATTAAGTGTGTTTGAAGAACAGCAATTTGTTTCCATTTTAGCAACTCTAAAAAAAAAGCATCCAGCCTCCCACCACCCTGCTGTCATCTGTCCAGCGCTGGACACTCACCAGAGTGGCGTTCTTCGATCCCACACTGGCTCTCTGTACCAGGAGCTTCTTGTCTCCCAGCTGCATACCATTCAGCCCAGCAATAGCCTGCAATAACATCAAAGTTTTTAAACAAACTTTCATAAAATTCCATATACCCATGAAAAAAATTGAACTCAGTATTTCATCCAAAAAGGTGGAAATTAAATATCATATGTCCTGTAATTTTCTGTTGCACCGATTACCTGGTCATTAAGGTTGACATCAACATATTCACAGAAAGCATATCCTTTAGACAAGCCTGTGGCGCTGTCCTTCACCAGGTTGAAGGCCTTCAGGGGGCCAAATGATGTTAACAGCTCCTTTACCTGAAACACAGGAGACCAAAGAGTGACCCAGTGTTTAGTCATTTCCACCAACTCTACTCAGGACATTTCCATCATACAAACAACAAAAAGCAAAACCATACAAATTGTGTTGTGCAGTAGTGTGTTGGGAAATCAGCTGTACCAGTTTGGAGACAAAAAACCTGACCTGATCATCATTCAGGTAGTTGGGCAAGCCGCCAATGAAGAGTTTGTGAGCCGAGTCTGGCACCACTGTGGACACCACACCTATGATACACAAAAATAACAGGGAGAAATATAAACAGACATGCACACAGTAAGTTCCTGTATAGAATTAATTATTGATTGTTTATGTATTATACCACATAATAGTTAAAAACCATTAATTGTCTGTGTACCGGGCACATAAACACTAGGGTTTTCGCTCATGCCCGGCAGAGGCTGGTAATCATGGGGACGACGAATCTTGAGGCTCTGGCCTTGAAAGATGATGCCATCAAAAGCCATGGCCTGGGTTGTTTCATCCACCGAGCGGAACTACACAGTAACAGATGATTTAAATGTAAAATTGTTTTTCAAACAAAGCTTCATAGACGAACCCAGAGGAACTAATAATGTTTATGAAGGTTTTATCCCACCTCAAGGAAGGCAAAATTCTTGTCCTGGTTGATCTGTACTGCAAGGACAGGGTTTCCAGGGGCCTGAGTGAGACCACCCAAACGCATTTGGGCATTAAAGAAGTCCATCATGGACTCCTGCACAAAAGAGAGGAAGAAAAGTAATCTGAATTAATGGTGAAATTATTTAAGCCACAAAGATGAAAGAGACATCAGGTAATCCAACATGTTTATAACCTTGAACTAAAAAGCCAAATGCAGTCTTGTTCCTCACCTCAGTGATACCAAAGGGGATGTTGCCCACATAAAGCCGACGGGCCTGTCTGGTCATCTGACTACCCACTACTGGTACAGGGGTGGGAGTAACAGCCAGGCCATCCGGAGTCATGGTCGGCAGAAGGGCTGTGGCTGGGATCTGGCCTGCAGCTGGAGAGCAAAGCCAAAGACAGGAAATATTAAACTACTGCTGTAGTTCAAGATGTGGGCAACAGCAAAAGAAAATTTCAACACTGAAACCAGGAAGCATATCAAAGACAAATGAGATAGTTACCTTGCATGGCTTTGTACTGCATGGGAGTGATGTGCTCAAATCCTGGCGGAGGAACATCCCAGTACTTCTTTATCTTCTTCTTCTTCTCACGATGTGGAGAACGGCTGATGGAGCAAGAAAAAATTGGTGAAATGAAAGGACAATGATGTAACATGTAGCATGAAGCATTTCTTATTATCTTGGCAGTAAACGTGATAAGCGGTCATCTTCAAAAGTGCTATAAATTTTAGCAACATTTGAGGGCAATGAATCAATTAAAACATTGTAAAGCGGATGGTTAAGAGAGTAGAAGAGACAGAATCACCATCCAGCCAGACATGTACACAGTAAATTAGTACACAGAATCAGAAGCAAATCATTAAACTCCAATTGTTGGAAGAATGCAAAAACCAGCTTTGTGTTAGGTTGCTGTATCACCTTCGAGCATTGTCCTGGGGGTAGGTGGGTGGTGAGCTGAAATGACATTGGACAGGTTTCACATCTCTCTTAAATCAATCTTGACATTCAATAAGATTTCCACTTCATAAAATTAAAACCTTAATTTCTGTGACCCTCACCAAATACAAACATCTATCAAGAAAGAAACATGGTAATTTGTGCATTTCTTAAAGAGCAAAATCCTTTCAAGCTCTGTCAAACTAGCATATTCAGGGTGCCTTACAGGGGGCATTCAGCACTATTTGTGAACAACTAGTGATTAAATAAAAGCTGAAATTATATCTTCAAAACACAGTACCTGCAAAAAGGATAGGTCAGATCTGACATCTTTTGACAAAGTGCTCACACCAAGTGATCCTCAACAATCTGTGTTAAATTAGCACTAAGACAAAGGGCACGTTCTCATTACAGGCCTAAATGCTCAATTCTGATTTTTTTTGTCAGGTTCAGTCTTTTTTTCTGATGGTTCACAGTGATGATTTTAAACACACCTAAATGAAAATTTCCCAAAGCCTTGGCAGGGCCTGGTTGGCTCGTGGGACTCCTGGACTGGCCTAAAAAGATTCCATCAGTGTAGCTCATGCTCATCATTAGACAATCATACACACGTCCTGAATGATGTGTCAAAGACATCTGATGTTATATAACACCGGAGTGAATATGCAAGGAATCTCAAATGACAAAGGAGTTCTATTAATATCAGTCAGTGCAATTTTTGATTCTAGGGTGGCACTGATTTTTTTTTTTTAACTCACAACTGTCTTGATATTCACTGTTCAATTATCAAGCAGAAAGAAAGAATAAATCAAATCAATCAAGCATGTAAAGAGCCTACACTACCAGTTGCTTTATGTAATCAAAATTTTGTCCCATATGTTTGAGGCAAATTTATTACAGTGCCATTAGCACATATGACAGAGGGCTTAAGGAAAGAGAAATGAAAGTTATAACCATCCATAAAAATGAGAGTATATGAAAGTTGATCTGTTGGTGAAATAATGTTCAAAAGGGAATAAAACTAGGGGTGTGCTGAACTTTCGGCCACTGAAAATTTTTGGCCGCAAAGGCCATTTTTATTTCGGGCCGAATAAAAAAAAAAAAACATGCCGAAAATGCCCCGCCCTGCCCATCCTCGCGCAGCACAGGTTAGGTTTCACTCACGCTGGAGCTGTTATATCACGCGTCTTCCCATCAACGACAAAGCATGTCAGCGGTATGGAAGCATTTTGAAGTTTCAGGTGGGGACACCAAAGTTGCAATATGCAACATCTGTTCTGCAAAAATATCAAGAGGAGGTACGGTGCCAACTTTTCGACAACAGGTTTGATACACCACCTGAAAACACGATATCCAATTGAATATGAGGAGTACCGCAAAACAACATTGGTTAAAAGTGCCCCAACTACATCACAAATACCCTCGGTCGCCACATTCTTTGAAAAGACTAAGAAATTTGCAGATGATAGTCCCAAAGCATGTGGCATTACTGAGAAAGTAATGGAATTCATTGCCTTAGACGACCAGCTGTTTTCTGTCGTGGAGGACATTGGATTTCGTAGGCTCATACAACATATTGAGCCGCATTTTTGCAACGTTTTGCACAGCTATTTAAAATGTTTGAGTGTTACATAAAACTTTTGAATGTTACATAAAACTTGAAAAATATTATTTGGTATTATTGTTAAAAATATTTTAGATTTTAGTTTTTCATTTCAGATTCATCAAATTCAAGTAATATGTATGTATGTATATATATTTTTTCATTTTGGTGCATCACTAAATAATACCTCATAAAAAAAGTTGCCAATTTTCAGTGGCTTAATTCACAGAGCCCAACTAGCACATCTGAAATTAGTCTAAATATATCAGTCATCAATGGCTACACTTTACAGACATAATTTTTATTTATTGCAGACAGCTCTCAAGATCTGTTAATTTGCTCAGGTGCCCAGAATGAATGGATGATGGGAGTAGGCTTGGAATGAGAGTGATAGAGTTTTTTAAATCAATGGTAAAAGATTTTCACTGTCATTATCTGCATACATTTACATGGGGTTGGAATTTGTGGCCACCTACAGTACAGTAAGTAAATGGTTAGATGCCAAGACCAAATCCAGGGTGTAGAGAAGGCATGTTAGTGTGGCAAAATAAAGCCAAACTCGGACAAAATCTGTGCATATGCCAAATTAACTACTAACATCTAGAACAACCTTTGAACCAAAAAATGGCATCTTTAATGGACTGAACAGGTTTTCAAAAATGAATATGGTCAAAACCCCTCCTTGAACCGCCACCTGGTCAAAACCATTCTTGGCAATGTCTTATGCTTGACTGAAATAATTCTGTTTTACTCAGTGGTAATAAAATGAACTGCAAGACCACTTGAAAAAGACATCATGATGTGACTCAGGCATCTTCCTAGCTTGTTGGTCTAGGTGTAGTTGTATATAGGTACCCACCTGCGTCTCTGTCTGCGCTCCTTACTGTCCCCACGGCAGTCCCTGCTGCGTCTATCCCTGTCTCTGCTCCTCCTTTTCCTCTCTCTGCTATGGCTGCGAGAAGAGGATCGACGGTGATGGCGGTTCTCTTTGTCCCTTTCAGCTGTAGGGATAGTGTTAACTGACATTACAAAAAATATATAAACATAGACTGACAAAGAGCTATAAATTACCATACCTTACAAGTGGTATATGGCAGCAATGTTATTAAAAAAAAAAACAAAAGAAACACCATAGCTTAGACCATAGTCATATGCTGACTAGTTACTACTGAGTGCAGTATATCCATTTTGGCTATACAAATGTGTAGTTTGGCCAGCTCATAGCTTAAAACTACAATCTTTTCCAAAGACTTGTGTAGAAATTATGTTGAAGCCTCCTGTGACCCAGACTCATTGAACAGCACTGGCAGCAGTGCAGCAATATTATCTTATAATATAAATGGCTTTGGGCAGGATTGGCCTCTCTGACCAGTCAGTGATTTTCAATAATTTAGGCTTGATCAGTAGGTTTTTTCGCATTCGCATTTCTTTTAATTTTATAAAGACAATTAACCGAAGAGCTGGGCAGAGCATGGCGGAAGGTAGCATTTTATAGTGGAGCAAGGGGAGGGAGCGTTTGGCGGAGCGGACGAATTTGGAATTTCATGCTAGTGCTACCTTAAGTTGCATACTGTAGCTTTAACGTCCGTTACCAATGTGAAGTGTTTAACGAATACATGTGAATCTACATTCAAATGATCTTAAAGTGGGTTAAGGGTAGCAGCTAGCTTATATGGCTGATTGACGTTTCCCGCTGGGTGTCAAAGTTAGGGACAATGATACGTAATCGGCACTGGATGCAACTGCTGCAAAGAAAGAATACTAGCTGCCTCGACTATTTGTCAGCTGGCACTGGCCACTATCATACTACAGACATGCCCTACCTTGAAGAAACATTGCGAATTGCCTTCATATTGTTACCGACATTCGGATACAACAGAAACGTAACGTTATTTAACATTAGCCAGAATCACTACGACAGACTTGTCTGACTAGCAACAGCACAACTACATGGCATCGCATCATGGGTCAAGGCTGTGGGGCTAACAATTTAGCTTAGTGCTCCAGTAAATAGACATATCCATGGCTGGCTAAAATAATGGCGGCGACTCCAATCAAACAATACCACTAATGTTTTCAACTGCTGATGTGCAGCTGTGCATTTACCTTGTTTGTTTTCAGAAAGCTGCCTTTCGAATTCATCAAAGTCCGACATCTCTGTGAGTTGAAGGCTACTGCGCTTTCAGCGACTGCGTTGTTCAGTTGGCGGTGGCTAGCTTAAGCTAGCAACAAAGTGAACAACACTTTTCAAAACAAATGCCTCGCTGGTGGAGCTCGAATAATTTAGCTTCAACTTAAGCCTATTTGACAAAAGATTTACAAAAACTAACCAGCACACACGTAAATGACGTGGTATTTATTTACAACGTAACAGACATAATCGTTGAGGAAAAAAACGTGTCCGTGTGGGTTAGCCTGCTAATGTTAGCTGATTAGCTTGTAGCAAAGTCCAGAAGAATAGGCCTGCTGCTCCAAACCCTAGTGTGGAAGCGCGTTAGCTAGCTAGCGTTTACGAACACCGAATGAATGACTCTTTTCCAAGCCAAATGCAAATCCCAGGTAGTCACTGGCCCACAAGGCACAGTCGTTTGTCTTCATAAGCCAAATGGATACAATTCCAGATGTTTCAAAGCTCACGAAATCAAGTAAGATTCCGATGTGCCCGCTTTTTTGCCTCGTCTCCCAGGTACCCGCAACACCGGAAGTTGATGCATTGAGACCCTTCCGGTGAAAACGAAGCTTCAAAGCAGCTGTAGCCGTACAGCAGAAAACCCTGCTTTCATTGTTGAACTGAAGCAATAGCACCTTTTAAAATGTGCAGAACAATTTTTGATCGAATAACGTTTGATTGAAAATTGGACTATGTGAAAAATCGAACTTTAATGAATTGAATAGACTCTTGGCTCCCCTATACTGTATAGTTTTTACATTGTTACATTTACTGTTATTTTTTATGCATTGTGCCGTTGACTGTTTGTATATATAGAGCTGTAAAAAGTCACACAGAAGAAAGCTTTATCTGCTAGCATGTTTTTATTCTTTTCGCAAATTAAGAGTCAGTATTATCTGCTAAAGTTCGGTTGTCTCGAGAATGATCAAAGATCTGTTTTGTAGGTAACCAATTAAGTTTCAATTCAGGCATGACATGTCAAGGCTAAGTCATGCCTGAATTGACCTACTAGAGGGTCCCAGGACAAAAAAGGTTAGAACACTGTTGACGGCATAAAGGCCAAATTCCCTTTTTTCCTTCAGTGATAGAGGTAGAGGGAATGGAAATGACAAAAAAGAGTTTAAAGCTAAGCCACATTTTTAGCTGAAGGACTGTTTACTACATGATGCATTTGTCAGTTTCTGATGCTTTAAAAAGAAAAAAATCCTTTATATGTATTTTTATGTACAGGTAGGTCTATATGTGTGGAGTGGAACTACATCATTTTATAGTCTGTGGGATATGCTCCTGCACTGGAGCTCCGGTTACTCCACAGTTCACCATAGACAAGCTGAAACATTTTCAAACTCAGTCAGTTACAATAATATAAATTATTTACACCCTTACACTTTGGCCATAACTTGAACAAATCTTGGCAGAATTCATTGGGGTATGATGAAGGAGAGAATAGAAATCAACATTATTTGTAAGAATTCAACTACTACTAATAATAATTATACATTTTAATTTTCCTAAATTTCAGTGAGTAGTAATGTTTGATTTTACAGATTAATACATTTACATTTTTGTAAGACATAAAATGCCTTAAGACATTTGATTCTTACTATACATTTGGTGAATGATAGGCATTGTTTCTGAGATATATTTTTCAATCAATATACATAAATATGACACATAACAATAAGAAAAACAGATGACTGTTTTTCTGAAACACTGCACCCTAGTAGAATCTTGCAAAGTGTGTTTAGCAGTTGCGCTGCACCATACACTGCTTTTTAGCCATAACCTACAATCAGTCATTGAAAATTGTATGAGGTCCGCAGATTGGAATACCTAACTCAGAATCAGAATCAGCTTTACTTAACTGTGTTTACTTTTAGGAAAATACATTTATTAAGATATTAAAATTGAAGCCAAGAGTCACTGTTCCACTGTAACCTAAGCTCTGGCAATATAAGAGATCGTATCATTTCACTATATCAGTATAAATATCACAGATTACAATACATAATCATGTCTGCTGTTTTTTGTGATCCTTTCACATGCATGTTTGTAGTGAAACATTGGGAAACAATAATATATAGTATTAGCTGCTTATAGCTTATGCTATAGCTCACACTCTAAAATAGTTTGTGTGATTCATGTCCACGATTTTTCACAAGGACACCAAAGGTTACACAATGTTACAAATAGCCAGAACAGTAATAATTAGTGTAAGTGTTCTGTACCATATTTTACAAAAGGTATTACTGACACAAAAGCATTACAAGAGCCTCAAAATCAGAAGCATAAGAAGTGGCATTTTGTGTACATAATTCACAAAAAAGGGTTGGTGCAACCCTTAGTGGAACAACAGAGAAATAGCAGTAATATTGTATCTAAACTGGACCCAAGAACAACTGGTGACATTATTTGGAGGAAAACACATACATCTCAAACACATCTTGTTGCCAGATGTGTGATACTTCTTTTACTACTTTTACTATAGTCAGTTCTTGATCACATCCACTTCTTACCCCTTTTGAGTTCTCCCACCCATTAAACCCAGAGAAATGGAAAACGAAAAGAGAGCACAATGACTCCCAGATTCTAATTCACAAAATGTTAGGACAATATAATGACAATGCCATAAACAACAACACAAATGTAAGGATATGGTGATGATTTCTTAAAAGTATGACATATTCAACAAAACCTCTGGAGTGCAGCATTGTTTTAACATATACAGTCATGATTGAAAGCTACCATATTTTAGGATTGTGTCAAAATTGCACATGAATAAAGTGATCATGATTGCTATGTTTATAAATCATTTAGGGTGCCATAAACTGAAATGATCAAGACCATCAATTATTGAACTCTTGGACTTAAGCAGACCCAGGTGTTCAGGAAAGAAAAGATCTGTCTCTCTCTGCAAATCTTGAGGCTGAAACCTGAATGAACCTATCTGGTTACACTCAATTGACTGAGGAAAGGCAGTCCCCTTCTGGATCACACAGACAGGCTATTTTGCTCTTTGAGAAACAAGAACCATGTTTTTCCCCCTTCTGGCTGCAGCAGGCACTTCCACGTCCTCAGCATTACTGGAATGGTGGTGAAGATTAGTCAAAGAAACAGATGCATCTCTACTGAATTCATAATAAAAGTGAGATGTGAAAACTTTATTTTTCTGGAAAGCAAAAACCTCAGCTGTGGTTTAAATAGCCATATCCAGGAAGCGTAGAGAGCAAAATAATTCCTTATGCCTGTGGACATCTCTATTCCTCAGAAGTGAGCTGGCCTCAGTTTTAATCCCCTCAGTGTCTGAACCTGTAGGAGATGGGCAACAGCAGGTTGTTTTTCTTCAGGGCCTGTACCCTACTAAGGGTCTCCTCATCCAGAGCAGTGTAGCAGCGCCGGGCATAGTCCAGCAGCTTCTCTTTAGATGGGTCAAACTCTCCCACCTCTGCGACCTTCTCTGGGGCCACTAGTAGCAGCTCTGCAATAGGTGTGGTGGAAGCCACTGTGTTGCGGTCCACACCATGGATTTGGAAGGCTTTGGACATATTTTTCAGACGCTGGTATGTAAGTAGGATCTTCTTATAGCGAAATAGGACTCCAGCAGCATCTTTCACTGAATAGGAAAGAAGAGAATTTTCTATGAGTTTCATAACAAATTATGGCAATATGATACTGAAATGCTGAATTCTGCTGCAGAATCTTTCTCCTTCCCTTACCTCTCTGTCGCTCTCTTGGAGCCCGGAAGACTCGCCTTCGCTTTAACTGGTGTCTGTTGCTGTTAATAGTATCTGGCATTACATCTTCCCCTGATATCATTTCTTCCTCCTCCAAGTAGCCGTCCTGCTCTAAGTATTCATCAGATTCTCCCAGGAGTGAGAGGGACTCTGATGAGACAATAAAACATTTTCTCAGCAAATCCTGTTAGAAAAAAAGTATCAAAAATGTATTCATTTGGTCAATTAAGGTAATGCAAACTTTTATGCCAATGAATTTATATTACCTGGACCTACGTTGCTATGTCCACTCATTTCATTTATGGATGACCTTGCAGTGCTGTTGTTGTTGCTGCTACTGGCTGTGGAACTGGGAGTGCTATGACTATGGCCTTGCAGGAGGGCCTGGGATTGTGTAGAGCTGAACAAAGCATTCATAGAGGCAAGCGGATTGGTTAATGGACTGGAGACATGGTTTTTGGAAGGGACCATGGTTGGAGGACAGGGCCTTCTCTGGATAAACTGACGTGAAGGAAAATGCTGCGAGTCTGTCTTCTGTTGCTCTGTAAGAAGAATGCAGCCATAATAAATAAAAATTTGCAATCTATGATGAGATAGACTTAATAAATAATGAACAGGCTACACGGAGGCACAGCTACAAATAATTATGACAAGGAAGCTTAATTTAACAGTAAGTGTGCAATTATTATGTCTTTACCAGTTGGACGATCCTCCTCTCTTCTTGCTCTCCAGTTGAATCGCCTAGATTCATAACCTACAGAGAGTCAAATACCAATGGGTATATATTTGTTTTCTATCTCGAGGGACTAGGATAGCAAAATTCTGTTTCTACTGCGCTTATACTTCTTGTTGCAAAGATTATCATCATAGATTTGTCCCCTGTCCTCACCGTTACTGTACTGGCTCTGACTCTGATCCTGTGCCTGGCTCTTTGTGGAAGAGATGAAGCGGTCTAGTTGGCAGCGGAGGAAGTCCCTCTCCTCTTCCAGATCCTCAATTCTTTTCTGCAGCCAAGAGTTTTTCTCCAGAGAGATCTGTAGTTGAGTTCGCAGGTTGGTGATCACCATATACGAGTTGTTGACTGGAGATGGACCAGTGGATGGGGGCGACTCTAGTTTGGGAAATCACAGGAGTTCCATTATTAAGACATTTTATGCCAAGGATTAAATTATTGTTCAGATAAAAATTTATTTGAAAATACAAATTCTGACATTCACCATCAAAATTCTGATCACTCTGGCTGAAAAATCCTTGCTGCTCGAAGCTGCTTTCTTCATAGGGTATAGCAATTTCATAGGCATCCTCATTTTTTGGAGCTGAATAAAGAAAATGTGCAGTAATGAATTACTATCCCTGATTTAAAGTCAAAACAATCGTGCTTGTTTGCAGTTTTAAAAATCTTACTTTGCAAGTGGAGTGAACCTGCGTGGCTCTTAGATGTGGAGGCAGCGTCAGTCCTGTTTCCGTCCTCCATCTCATACCAAAGACAAATGTTTGATTAGTTTACGATTTTAGAGAAATTTTATCAGGCTGTGTGTAAGAACTAGTAGGGGCATTTTACAATAATATAACGCAGAGGCTTCATTACATGAATACAGTGTTTATGTTCACATGTATTTTATAAAAGAAAAGATATGCATAATTCACCGATAAGCCAGCAAACCAAATCAAATATTATTATAGTCGTCTCAGTCATGCTGTATAAACTAAAACAGCTCAAATGGACGTGTTACTAGAAGCGGCCTGTTATGTGCTCACAAGTAAGCCACATATGCTCGGTAGTATGTTAGCTTCGTGTAATGTTAGCAAAAATGTAGCTGCGAATATAAAATTGTAATGCCCTTCTTTCTATACACTCATTGTTTAATTCTGTCTTTCAGACATTACTAGACTCACTATACTATAAATATATTCTGCAGAAATTGGTACATACCACTTTACGTTTGTAATAACTTAATCGTGCACATGTAATAAGACGTTATTACTCTGTCATATCTCCATTTCACGAGCTCGTCTGCTAGCTAACAAGCTAACAATAACAATTACCGCTTTTATTTTTTTAACACTGACGCCATTTCCGGGTATAATATAATTAATGACCGTTCATTAATAGACAACGCTGATAGAAAAATAAGTAGGCTAATCTACTACAGAGGCTTTGTCTATGAAGTTTATTTTTCCTTTATGACAGTAAGGTATTTAAAGTGGTATGACATTTTTCAAATCGTAAAAAATAATGTAGATAAAATACATTTTGCGTGCAGTAAGCATATGTTAAGGGGCCATTTGATTTGATAGTCTATATAAGTAGGTTGTCGTGACAAAATGTACATATGGGAAACATTATTGTGCAACAGTTTCTTGTTTCAGCTATGACACAATAGGTCAACAGGTAAACATCAGGACAGGTAGAGCAGGTCTTTCACTGTTAACTGGTGGCTTCCCGGAAAGGTACAAAACGGACGATTTCCATTGTAAAAATGCTTGGATTATAAATATTCCTCAAACGGGTAACACAACGGTAAGTGCTTTGAGTTTTTTCTATCAATATGTTCAAAACAATATAGATTGCTGCTTTACTTTTTGTACGTGTTCTACATTTAAAGTTGCTAAATGTGGGCGGCAGACGAGACAGGTGTGGCATGTTTTGATACCAGAAACCAGTACTGCAAATTGTGAATGTGTTTTCAAGTTGTAAATTCAAACAGTTTTATGTGTTTTAGCTGATAGATCACAGTCAGAAGATAGATATTTCATAAGATGAACTACAGCCCACTAAAGACCAGGCAACATTTCCACCTGACATCTCCCCTCTCTCTTTTACAATTGAGTCATGGCACCCAAGAATGTCAGCGTTCCCCACTGTAAGCTGGCCCTGGTGTTTGCTGTGTTAATGGACCTGCTGGGAGCCACATGTCTGCTGCTGGGGATCTTTGTTCCATTGGAGATCAAGGGGCGAGATTTTGGGGATGTGCTTGTGTACACAGGAGCCCTGCTGGTGTTACTGTCCATGTCAGGCTGGGTAATGTGGTACAGTGGCAACATCGAGGGTCTGACCTCCAAAAGGGAACTTGGGTTTGTCGGTAACGCTGTGGATAACCTTGCCCGCAACCTGAGCCGTAGGATGCTGATTCCTAGGACTCACAGCAGCCCAACATAAGAAGCGGAGTCCAAAGATACCGGAGTTCAACCAACTTTAAATGCTGTTATATGAAGGGCTGTCCTTAAGAAGGCGGCAGGCCAAACTGCCTGAGGCGAAGTAGTGTCAAAGCTGTTATCTTGTTAAGTTAGCATGTAATTCGCACAGCAAAATATTGTCATTCCATGTTTTCATAAAGAAAAGCAGGTGAATCTGTATAATCGCTACTTAGTAAACTTTATGTGGACGTCACCTGTAACTGGCACTATTATATATTGCACTTAAAATTAAAAATACCATTCTGAAATATTAATTTGTCCGTGTCCTCAGGAGCCATTCAGTCATCTTAGGACTTTGCTGTTTGTGCTGCTGCACCAGATTATCGCTGTACCACTCAAAATGAGACTTAACCATTGAAGAAAGACATTTTAATGACAGTCATGTCTGCACAATGTGAACACCAATACTTAAGTATTAATTGTATTTCCAAATTAGATAAGAAGCTACTGACATTAATGAGTGTACAAACCAGTAACAGCAAATAAATACTGCCTAGAGCACTTGAAAAATTTCCCTCCCTTATTTTACAAAAAGTAGTGAAATCCAATTAAAACTAAATAAATGAAGACATCCAAAGAAAGTCATCAAGCAAAGAACTGATGGGAGGAAAAAGATTCCATACACAGTCTCTAGAATTGTTCATTTAGGAAGATGGGATAGCAGATGTATTTTTATATAGACATATTTATAATGTTCAGTTATTGGTAATTACAACAACGCAATGTAGAACAGTAGAATTTGAGTTAATTCTCAAGTTAGAAATGGCTATGTAAATACATGTCATGAAAGAAGGTATCACCAATCTCACTGCAGCATAAGGAGACAAGAGATGTGTAATTGTTTTGTGAGATAATACCTAATACCCGCTTCAGTTCACATATAACATAACAGTCTGTACACAGCAGCTTTAAGAGCAGCCACATTAGTTTAACTTTATGGTCAAAATTGCAGGACAGAAAAGGCCTGGTGAGGAATAAAGATGTTAACAACTTTCCATGTTCAAGAGTAGCAGATACATGTATCAGCGAGTAGAAGGTCAGTTAAACTGAATGCATTGTTAGTGCACAGATAAAAATTGTCTATTAACAACAAGGCAGCTGAATTTCTGACCCAGTATACAGCACATACATTCAGATTGAGGCTCACAGTCCATCCATGAGGACTATCCAGTCAAAATTACCCAGATGTACAACCTGAATGAGGTAAACATGAGTGAACCCGTATGCGTCATCATTTTTAAAGGATACTTTTATTGCTGCCACACTGAGATAACAGTTCATTTAGTTCCAG
This sequence comes from Monopterus albus, assembly GCF_001952655.1. Taxonomy (NCBI): domain Eukaryota; kingdom Metazoa; phylum Chordata; class Actinopteri; order Synbranchiformes; family Synbranchidae; genus Monopterus; species Monopterus albus. Next base: position 945,990 of record NW_018128072.1, read on the forward strand.
GATAGCACCATTGCCATTGTTGTTAAGCTTTGCCGGTGTACAGTCGATGCCTGCTTCATCTTTATCCCATTCAGAGATGAACAATATCAGAGGGCAGGACTGGGTACAGAGGGGGTAGGATTCTGCCAGATGATCATGTGACTACGTTCAGACCGCTGAGGTGTACCTTGGGATAACTCAACTGATCCATCATTTGCATCGTCTCCTGGAAAAGTTGATTGCTCAGTCGGTCATTTGATAAAGTAAGCAATGGCTAAAACAGTAATTCAATTCAACATACAAAACCCATCCAATGTGTCCGACAGATGTAACGGCGCTTTCCAGTCCATCAACTCACCAATCCGGAAGTTAATGTAGCCCTCTCCTCCACTGAGGATAAGCTGAGATGTAGTAACAGCGCGGCTGCCAGAAGAGGTCATCAAACAACCTGTAGGGCACAGATGATCAAACAAACAGGCACTAAAGGACAAATACAGCAGTTAAGTCTAGTTTGAAAGATCTCCTAAAAAAAACTTTCTGAAAATATTTTTGCATATCCCAGTAACAGCTTTGTAATTCTTACCAGGTGCAGCAATGATAAATCTGACAGCTTGTCTGTGTCCGTGGTAGCACAGCTGGGCTGATGCAGTCAAACAGTACGGGATGGAAACAGCTTCTGATGCTGTGGACATACAGTGAATACTTCATAGAGCACATTTCGGATCACATAAAATTCAAATACCAACACTCTTAGTCTAAATAAAACTCACTTATGGATAATGGGATGGAGAAAATGGCGCCACCTCCGGTGCCCACCCACAGACGGCTTGAGATGACTGTGAGAGAGGAGATCTGCAGAGGTGAGAGTGTCAGGAAGGGCTGGCCTAAAGAAGGGTAGAGAAATGTGTTAGCTGAGCTGCAGGACAGTTACGTATCTGGCAATAAACTAAGTCAAAATTAATTATTTATTTTCAATTCAGATTGGACATCAACATGGTCAGTAAGTCCAGTCCACTGACTTTTTATCCCAGATTCCAATAACAATTGCTACTTTTAAAGATCGTTTCAGATTATGAACTGCTGCCACACACCCACAGAGGAGGTGTTAAAGCCACGAAGGCTGCAAAAATGTATAACTGTTTTCTATGTAAAATAAAAATCATACACAAGTTGAAATTTTTCCTCAATTATAAAACCGAGAACATGGAAACAGTAAGGTGGTATGAACAGATTTCAAAGTACCCAGGTCAGCAGCATTCTGAGTCTAAACTGTAAACATTATCTGACCTGAAGGTACTGTAGATTCCAAAGTAAACACAAAGGCAAAGTGTACAAGAAAGTTCACTTTCATTTAAAATTGATTTTAATAAGAAAAAAAAAAAACATCTTCAGCACCTAATGTTTTAGTAACCAATGCAGTAAAATCAACTTCCTGTAGCGGCCGTCCAGTGGACCAGTCAAACAGTTTGAGGACTGGGTCAAGTCGACAGGATGTCCATACACCACTTCCACCAGCACAAAGGAAACGAACCTGCTGCTCGCTGTGTTCAGAGACTGAGAATATTTGCTGTAAAATAAAATGAGAGACAGTGATGGTGAGTGTAAAGACAGTGTGAACATGAGAGAAAATAATACACTGTGGGTACCTCTTCTGTTTCTTACCTCAACCTTCTTACTGTTAATGTCAACCACATGGACTTTGTTCCAGTATCCTACCCACAAGCGGCCACCTTTTGCAAGGCAGCAGCGAATAGGCTGCAAAGGGTTTGATCCAAGCGGCATCCCTGAGTATGACTGCAGATTCCAGCCACCTATCAACAACAGTACTCCTTATTTCTCAGTCACCAAGCATCACCTTCAAGTGACACATGCAAAATAAGGGGCTAGATTAGCTGATACAGTCAGATATACCATTACTTCAGGAAGTATTCCATTTTTTGCACATTGTGGGCACTTGTAGGCTTAATTTTAAATGACAAAAGTAAAAACATCTGTTTTGACATTTTTGCAAACTTAGTAAAAATCAAGAAGTGAAATCTCAAATTTAAAAAAGTACTTTCAGAAGCCATAGTTCTATAACAAGCAAACAGAAAACCCATTACCTGGATTGTGCATGAAAAAGACTAATGTTCCATCAGCTAAACCAGCGATGACTTGACCCTGGGAATACCTGTGAGATTGAGTCAGGACTGACTTCCTTATTTCTTTAAAAGATTTCTGTCAAGACTTGAAGATAACTCTGGAACAATTTTTTTTCAACAACTCACGTGAGCGAATGAACACCCTCCGATAGGGAAACAGACTGCAGACAACGCCTCCTGCCAGCAGAGGCTGAGTGTACCAGTATACTGTGAGAACGAGACAGTGGGTAAGAATGGGCTGCCAACAAGTATTATACTCACAGACAAGTGTTATTTGTTGAAACAAGTTGATTATTCAGCAGGCACTACCTTCCTTCCTGAGTTCCAATCCACACAGTTCCTGGGGTGTCACCTGATAAAAACATGACCAGAAAGACTGTATCACAGGAAAAGCCAACTAAGCAGTGAAAGGTCAGCCTTTCACTGTTTCCAGTAAAATGTCCATATAAGGGGGTAATACAAGTACAGAGTAAATTTAGAAAAGCTGTGTCTAGGTAGCTGTGGCTGCCTATTGTACTGGCACTGACCTATGGGAGGCACAGCACAGATGCAGAGTGCAGGAGCTGTGGGTGGGAGGCTGAACTGATCCAGTACCGTGTTAGACCGTGCTGGATCGATCACTGTAATATCACTGCTGGAGGCAGGGCCAGAAATTACCCACACAGAGCACTAGCAGAGAAGGATGGACATGGATTTTGGAAAGAGGAGTGGCATGAAACAACTTGCCCCTGGGAGTGTTAGTTATGGTTGGATGGCACTGGACATGGTGATAAGCATGTGACTACAGCTGCTATTTAACCAGGATAATGTCAGACTTACTGTGGCCTCTCCAGAGATTTCAGATGTGACTGCAACTGCACAGCTAAGCTGAAGAGAAAAATAAGTTAGGAACAGAGCAACATAAAAGTCTTGTATGACTTTGTTAAGCATTTCACCTTAGCAGTGGAGTCTCTTTGATCCAACAGTCTGAGCTGCACCAGAATAGGCACATCTTTAGGCTCTGGGACAGATTCATGGGAACCCTGCAATAATGACAATTAATGGCCAGGATATTGTTAGACTCATGAAAATGCTTATGTCTGGGTATGTTTTATTCTCTGTGATAAATGTCAGTGGTTGTTTGCCCATTGTTAATAGTGGAATGAATTAAAGCCTGACTTTTGTCCTTGCTTTAGTTAAAAAAAAAAAAAAAAAAAAAAGGGTGAAATAAAAAAAAACGCATACTGCAGC
>NW_018128072.1:949361-956567 GCF_001952655.1 Monopterus albus
TTTTTTTGTTCTTCATTTAATTAAAAAAAAAAAAAAAAAAAAGTGTGTAATAACAAAAAACGCATAATGCAGTCTCACATCACAGCCAGGGGAAGCTCTTATTTCCATTTTCATGTACTCTTTTTAATACCCAACAGTTCCCCCTTTATTTGTATTCTGAATGTGGTTCTACTACCTGTGCATTTCCCAGTGGCATACTCCACCCTTGTATTTGCCGTTTTCCCAGAGTTCCCCAAATGTGGGATCGGATTTCTCTGTAGAGTTCTCTCCTCCTGGCACGTGGTGTGAGAGTGGCAGGAGAAGCAGACCTAGAGAAAATGCTCCTGGTTTGTATCAGCTTAAACAGAAAATGTGTAATTATTTGTTGCAAATAATGATGTAAATGGCCAGAAAAATTTGCTTACTCATTTGGAGTCTGGCTGACAGCTGGCAGTTGTGAAGACCCCAGAGGAGTGTCAGTAAGTGCTGGAGGAGCTGGCACGTGGAATGCAAAAGCAGGAGTTGGGATTAAGGGCTCTTTGGACAAACCAAAAAAGCGGTTGAACCTTTAATACAAAAACAATTTATATTATTTTACATACATAGTAAATCATCCGAGTACAGAATATTACTAAACTTGCACTTACTTACCACACTTGTTTATTTCAGTCTTTGTTTTGTCTGCATACAGCAAAGATGAACCTCTCTCATGCCGCCAAAATTCAAATGTTCTCTTTGTATTTTTATACGGCATAATGCTTTATACATTTTTGTGTTCTTTTAGGGTACTCATTCTATAATTATAGTATTCCAGTACATTAGTGCAGGTTTACTGCCCACTTTATTCTCCATCACAGAGCAGGCCCAGCACCAGGCCATCTCTGTTCTAGGGAGCAAAGCCGCCAATTTTTGTGTGTTATGAGGAACAAAATGACAGAAGATGACAGAAAGTCACTTTCGGCTTTTCCCGTTTAGGGGTCGCCACAGTGAATCGTCACACTGACGACTTGCATGTTGACATTAGGCACGTGTTTTACGCCGGATGCCTTCCTGACACAACCCTGACTCGAACATGGGCCGCAGCAGCTAGAGCGCTGCGTCTTAACCACTAGCCTACCAGGGACGAACAAAATGACAGAAGATGAGCCATAAAACAAACACTTACTTTCTCCAAACACTTGACCGTTTCTCCTCTGATAACTTCACTTCCTTTGTTGCTCTATTGAAAAAAGAAAAAAATAGCCCTGAATAAAATTAGAAGCACACAGCTGTGTTGGATCAAATTTAAAATCCTCTTGGAACAGACAACTTTAAATAATACAACAGCTAAGTAAAAGAACACACATACAACTATTTTAATTTAGTAGCAAAATTACCTGAGTGTCTGGCTATGTCTTATTGACTCCTGCAGCTCAAACAGGCGTTGTTTATATTGATTCTTCTCCATAACCACACGAGCCATTTCTGAGCGAGAAAAGTGGCGCATGGACGAGGGTAGACAGGCCTGAATGGAAAGATTTATGCCTCTAAATGCCATGCGTGCACCAGTTTCACACATAATCAACACAGAACAGTTAATGGATTTAACAAAAAGCTTCAACAATACAATACTACTACTGCACTACATGTTTGTGATACAGTAAATCAAAGCTTGAAAGTAACATCTCCTTACATCAGGATTCTCAGATTGGTACGTTTCCAGTTCTTTCCGAAGCCTATTTAAAAAAAAAAAAAAAAACTGCTAATGAAGCATATAGTGACTTCAACAGCAGAACATAATTACAAAAAATAAATGCAATGCTTTTTCCAAAAAGTTGGAAAACATCTAGAACAATCTTCTACACCTCTTAGTTTCCTCCTCCTTCTCCTTCATCCGCCCCTCTAATCGTGAGACTGTTTCCTGAAGAGAGGTCACTTCCAGTTTAAGAGCTGAACGGTCATCAGTCAGCTCTACCACTCGAGATATCAAAGCCTTGCGGGCAGCTTCTACCAACTCACTCGGGGTGGGGGAGACAAAGCAAAGCATGAGCATTTTAGGAGTGTGGGGAAAAATACAAATCAGCAGTCACTTAGGCAAACAAAGTAAACAGTTCCAACAAATTAGTGTCTGAAATATTTTCTCATCTTCCTGATTTGTTTCTACTGAAGCAAGAAGCACGAGTGTTTTGAAAATCCCCTGCGCACTCAAGCATCAGATCTACATCATGGGTCAGAAATTAAAACTCACTGGGTGACTTTCAGTTCCTCATACTGAGAAAGAATCTCCTCAAACTGGTCTGCACTGCCTACAGAGAGAAGCATTAAGATTTCTTAGACACTTATTACAACAGTGAGAGCAACACTGACCATATCTAAACAACATCATTTACTCGGCAAAATGGCAAAAATGGAACAGAAACCCATATTAAACCTACAGCAAGAACCCTTTTCACTGCACTCCATGTTAGCCAAGTATAAATTGTTGCACACCATTGTCAAAATATTTTTAGAAGCCAAGCTTCTGTCACATCCCGTGTCTGTGATCACTTACTTTGTACAGATGTGCTCATAAGTTTACATACCCTGGCAGATTTTATATTTTTTTGGCCATTTTGCATAGAATATGAATGAAAACACAATAACTTTTCTTTCAGTCATGGTTAGTGTTTGGCTGAAGCCAAACAACTGTGTTTACTCTTTTTAAATCACAATGACAACAGAAACTACCCAAATCACCCTGATCAAAAGTTTACATACCCTGGTGATTTTGGCCTGATAACATGACACAAGTTGACACAAACAGGTGTGAATGGCAATTAAAGGTAACCATCTTCACCTTGATCTGGTTGCTGGTAATTAGTGTGTGTATAAAAGGTCAATGAGTTTCAGGACTCCTGACAGACCCTTGCATCTTTAATACAGTGCTGCACTCACGTTTTTGTATTCTGAGTCATGGGGAAAGCAAAAGAATTGTCAAAGGATCTGCGGGAAAAGGTAGTTGAACTGTATAAAACAGGAAAGGGATATAAAAAGATATCCAAGGAACTGAGAAGGCCAATCAGCAGTGTTCAAACTCTAATTAAGAAGTGGAAAATGAGAGGTTCTGTTGAAACCAAACAACAGTCAGGTAGACCAACTAAAATTTCAGCCACAACAGCCAGGAAAATTGTTCGGGATGCAAAGAAAAACCCACAAATAACTTCAGGTGAAATACAGGGCTCTCTGAGAACATGTGGTGTGGCTGTTTCAAGATGCACAATAAGGAGGCATTTGAAGAAAGATGGGCTGCATGTTCGAGTTGCCAGAAGAAAGCCATTACTACGCAAATGCCACAAAGTATCCCGCTTACAATATGCCAAACAGCACAGAGACAAGCCTCAAACTTTCTGGCACAAAGTCATTTGGAGTGATGAGACCAAAATAGAACTTTTTGGCCACAATCATAAACGCTACGTTTGGACAGGAGTCAACGAGGCCTATGATGAAAGGTACCATTCCTACTGTGAAACACGGAGGTGGATCGCTGATGTTTTGGGGATGTGTGAGCTACAAAGGCACAGGAAATTTGGTCATAATTGATGGCAAGATGGAAGAAAGATGGGCTGCATGTTCGAGTTGCCAGAAGAAAGCCATTACTACGCAAATGCCACAAAGTATCCCGCTTACAATATGCCAAACAGCACAGAAACAAGCCTCAAACTTTCTGGCACAAAGTCATTTGGAGTGATGAGACCAAAATAGAACTTTTTGGCCACAATCATAAACGCTACGTTTGGACAGGAGTCAACGAGGCCTATGATGAAAGGTACCATTCCTACTGTGAAACACGGAGGTGGATCGCTGATGTTTTGGGGATGTGTGAGCTACAAAGGCACAGGAAATTTGGTCATAATTGATGGCAAGATGAATGCAGCATGTTATCAAAAAATACTGGAGGAAAATTTACACTTATCAGCCCGGAATCTGTGCATGAGACATACCTGGACATTCCAACATGACAATGATCCAAAACACAAGGCCAAATCAACCTGTCATTGGCTACAGCAGAATAAAGTAAAGGTTCAGGAGTGGCCATCTCAATCTCCTGACCTTAATATCATTGAGCTACTCTGGGGAGATCTCAAACGTGCAGTTCATGCAAGACAGCCCAAGAATTTACAGGAACTGGAGGCTTTCTGCCAAGACAACAGAAACTATGCCCATTGGCAGCTTTACCATCTGAAAAGATAAAGAGACTCATCCACAACTACCACAAAAGACTTCAAGCTGTCATTGATGTTAAAGGGGGCAATACACGATATTAAGAACTGGGGTATATAAACTTTTGATCAGGGTGATTTAGGTAGTTTCTGTTGTCATTATGATGTAAAAAGAGTAAACACAGTTGTTTGACAATAAACGGCTTCGGCCAAACACTAACCATGACTGAAAGAAAAGTTATTGTGTTTTCATTCATATTCTATGCAAAATGGCCAAAAAAATATATAAAATCTGCCTGGGTATGTAAACTTATGAGCACAACTGTATCTATGATCATACACTGTCTTTTATTACAGTATTATAACACAGGCACTGTTACTGAGGGTTTTGTTTCTGTGGCCAGATGAAGGGTCACACAATAATAACTGGCAAATTACTGAGAACTGTGTACTTTTTATCAAATCTCTGGTTAAAATTAAGAGAAAGTTCAAGTGAAACAGGTCTGTAAAAGTGTATTCTTTACAGGACTTTACCTCTGACACTGGCACCTCGGTCTACACTCTCCACATAATCTCGACTCAGCTCTGACAGTTCAGAGAACACAGAGTCAGTGTTGCGCAGCTCCCACTCCACACGATCATCTTCCTCCACCTCCTCATCTTTTTCCTTCCTTTCTTCTACTTTGAACTCCTCTCCCTCCTTCTCCTCCACCTCCTTCATCTCATGCTCCAAGCTGATGTCCAACTCATCTCCTGGTAGCCCCTCTGTGGTAGTTCTAACTGGGGTGCTGCTAATTATAAAGGCAAATAGAGCAAAAAAAAACATTTGAAAATAAAAGAATACTTTCCACTCAGACCGCCAACTGACACAAATTAATTTATGGGCTCAGACTATTACCTTGCATCCACACAGCTATGAAAATGTGTCAGTTCAGGAGTGGAATTTATGATATAGTTGACAAACTGAACTTCAGCAGAATCTGCTGCAGTGTCCATCAGCTTTTTGTCCTTGGCTACAAGATCTTCCAAACAGGGGGTACCAGAGATTGAATGTGGTCTTTGAATCATCTGTTCAAAAAAAGAAAAGCAGTCAACAGCTACATCTCTGGCAAAACTGTTCCAAATAAAAAGATAAGTGAGAGTCTGTTTACCTTTTCATTAACACTGGATTCTGACAATACTTGATTGGATGGAAAGTCTGCATTCTTAGGAAGCATGTGATTCCTACATACGACATGCGTTACTTAGCAAAGAAAAGGCAATAGGTTTTTCTTAAATTCTGCACCACTTTCCCATAGCACTCTTACCATTTCTGAATTATAAGAAAAGACACCAACAATCGCCATTTAATATGGCATGGCACAGAATAGAGCTTCTGTTGAGAATACATATAGCTTAACTGTGTAAAACACTATATGAGAAACCTGTTTTAGATTTTAATAAGTGAAGAGTATGAACAACCTTAAAGGGGAATCCCTTTCAGAATCCTTTCTCTTTTCCAAAAGTTCCCAATATGTGTGAGACAACTGGAGGAGAGAATATGTAACGTATGTAAGAAACAAAATAATGATCAAAAAACAGAATCCCCTGCATGGTGATTCAAGAGCACACAAGTTCATAGACTCATCAGCAGTGCCTGACCTTGTTGTGAACATGCCTCAGTGTGCTCAGTTCTCTGTTCAGATTTGTCTTCTGGTCCTCCAAGGCCACCACTGCAAGAAAACATAAATATAATTCTAATTGTTGTAGTGATGATATGCACAAGAACAATGAATGAAACAGTAAGAAGAAAAAGACAAAGATGAAAGAGGATAATATGCATTTGACACAGTTAATATTCAAACACACATTGATCAGCTTGCGCTCTTGCTTTCTTCTCCAGCTCTCTCTCTCTTCGTTCTCTCTCCCTTTCCCTTCCCTTTATGACTCTCCTCTCTTGTTCGATTTGGTCATCCAGCTCCAGATACTTCTAAAAACAAAATTATTTAAAAACTCTGAGAACTGTCAACACATTTTACAGCATAAAAATAAAACAAAATAAAAAACACACCATTAAAAATGATGTTATATCAAAGAACACATCTGTCCTCACCTCTTGACTCTCTTTCCTCAGTGTTTTCTCTGCTAGATATCTCTCTAGAAGCTCTTCTCGCTCAGCTCTCTCCCTCTCCACCTCCTCCTCCCTGTCTCTCAGCTGGACTTTGCAGCTAGCGAGTCCCTCAAGGACCCATACTAATATGGGTACCAGAGACTCCACCACACCTTCACCATGGGTCTCCATAACTGTCTGTGATATGGTGAGGTAGCAGAGTGAGAAACCTGGTACACACAGCTACATCTAAACAGTGATTACAACAGTGAACATATGGAAATGAGAATAATTTAAGGAACTGCTGTACCTGTAGTTCTGAGTACAGTTTTCCCGCCTCTTCACTCACAATGTTGGGGTCTAGCTCCAGCTCCCCTACCCCACAGAACACTCTCTCATTGCACTCCATCAGCCAAATTTTTTAATCTGCTGTATTATCTGTCAAAATGGTTTCTTGGAACCAAGGCCAATGACAAATTAGTTTACAATTCTACAAGTCAAATCTGTGGCAAAACGTTGCTCTCCTGATTAAACGTCCTCACCAACTAATAACTAAACTAGTTTCTCTAGCTTTCTAACATTTCTGCTAACACCAGCACCATTTGTCCTCCACAATTTTATGTCACATATGTATCTGACAGGGGCAGCATCCCTTAGACTGCAATCAGCTAGCCATTTTTGGACTGTGAGATTTATCTGAGGCCAGGGGGTGTTTTACAGTCCATCCTGGAAAAGAAAAGAAACTAAATTTAATTGCAAAAAGACAATCAAGTGCTTTGTGCAATATTCAAGCTTAGACATGCAGCTGGTTTGTTTAACAGAGGTTTTAAAAATTACTTGGTAGTGTAGGATATGGCTCTTGTTACCATTGCTAACTCTAGAGACGAGACAGTCCAAGTAACTTCAAAACAGTGCTGATTTATTTAAAGGATCACAGGTAAAATTAACATTACACGCTCA
>NW_018128072.1:956581-971226 GCF_001952655.1 Monopterus albus
TATCTCTTCGGTTGGGCTAGCCCCATACTACACAGAAACGTCAACCGAGACGTCTCTGTTGCCAGCTTTGCAGCTGGCCATAGCAGTAGTCAAAACATGAAGCAAATCAATGTGTGTGTGTCTGTTGATTAAGTGGTGTGTAGCTAAAAACATTCTCACGACCTCTAGTAACATGTCGTGACTTGAACATAAGAACATTATGGCTAAGGCTACAGTTATACACGTCATAATAATAATATTAAACACCCTGTCTTCTGACAGTCATCAACTTTTCTCTCTAGTTATCCTTGACCAGATGTACCCTGTAGAAACTCATAAGCATGCCTAAGCATTTAACAGTCTAACTAGACATCCTATCTCCACTAAACATTTCTAATACATAAAGTATCTATCCAATATCTATCTGACTAAAAATACCTAACAGTAGGGACAAAATTTAAATTACAATAGTTGGATTTAAGTCAGAGTACACACTAAAAAGACATTTATTAAAAATCAGTAGCCTCATTTGTTAGTGTTCAGGTTTACAGAGAAATGTAACCATATAGTTTAGATTACACAAGTTTGTTTTTGCATCAGTCATCCAGAGAGCTGAACACACAGTCAAAAACTTCAGCACAACTAAAGCAATTTCACAGAAAGATCTGAAATGGCTGACTCACCAACTATTCAATGGGCAGAAAATAATTCAAACTATTCTGATTACAATTTAAGCCACTTCAAATGAATGTTTGTTTCCTGTGATAGTAACCTGAATAACTGTGTTTCAAAACTACTGTAACACAAATCTAGAATTGCACTGTTTTTACACAAATGAAAATGGTATTACCAATTAACCTGTCATAATCCATCACTTTCTTGATCGCTCATCTTTGTCTATGAAATGATCAAAAATAGTGAAATGCTGATCACAGTTTCCATTGGTCAGAGGTGACGTTTTTTGTAGGACCAACTATCTGAAACTCAAAAATAATCAGTTTGCTATCAAAGACAAAAATTATCTCATTTGAGAACCTGAAGAAAAAAAAACCCAGAAAGCCCCCCACCCCCCAAAGCGGGCCGAGTGTAGTGGCAACCAGCCCGGAACCCGTGATGAGCGTTACCCGGCACAACATGTTTCGATACGGTGCTATGATGGAAAAACACCTTAAGTGTGCAGGCGTAAAACGGTACCACAAAAATTTAAATTGTATAAATAGAAATACACAAGTACGAAAGCCTGACGGTTGTATACTATAATTACCCTAATTAGTCTTCTTTCTTAGCTACGAAGAAGGAAAACCTTTGCAAACGATATACTTGAACTGACATAATGTTAGTGCATAAATAAGTAAGATTAACGTGACTGTCAGCGGACACCTTCAGAGGTCTTTAATAGCAACTTTACAAAGTTGTGGATTGACCAAAGAACAAGCCGAGTCGTCGAGCTGGACGACTGCTGTTTAACAAACTCACCTTAATAGCTAACGCCTTGGTAACTTTCATTTCGCTTCCCCAAAATACAAAGCACCCTGACGTTTTGTTCATGGACGACAGCAACTACACCTAAACAAGTTAAAGGAGGGTGGGTTGTTTGGTTCTGACGTGAGAGACATGGCTTCTGTTTGGCCAATCAGAGCGCTTCAATTGTCTAATACAACCAATAGACGAGAAGAAGAGGCGGGATATAGGGTATCTCTGTTTTCAGAAGAAGAAAAAAAGGTTTTCTGAAACTTGAACGATGACACGTGACCAGGAGGTTGCAACGAGTTGTCAGGTGATCTGAATGAACTGGGGCCAAGCCGGATACCTGTGAAAATACTGTACCTCACATACCTGGGGACTAGTTGTTTTCAGCAGTAGCTATCAGAAAGTTACTAAAGGTTGCATACCGCTGTGTTGGAAGAAGTAAAAGTACAAATACCAAACGTTAACACAGGCTACGTCATTACAAGAAAAAGTCTAAATTTAAAATGTTACTTAGGCTAAGGAAAATACAATTAAGAAAAAATGTGCTTAAAGTATTAAAATTAAAGGTCAATGCAGAAAAACGGTTTGTGAGATTGCTACTCTATTATATATAATTAAATATTCATTATAAGTTACAGTACATGCATGTGTAAGCAGCATTGTAGTAGGCTGAGATGGAGCTAATTTTTAACTGTTCATTGCGCCACTTTGCAGTGGTTAGCGCCGTTGCTTCACAGCGAGAAGGTTCCGCGTTCGGGCCCCACCTGGGACCCTTTCTGTGTGGAGTTTGCATGTTCTCCCCGTGCTTGCGTGGGGTCTCTCCGGGTGCTCCGGCTTCCTCCCACTGACCAAAGACATGCAGCATAGGTTGATTGGTGTCTCTAAATTGCCCATAGGAGTGTGTGTGTGTGTGTGTGGTTGATCGTCTATGTGTTGGCCCTGCGATGGATTGGCGACCTGTCCAGGGTGTACCCCGCCTTCGCCCGATTGCCGGCCGGGATTGGCTCCAGGCCCCCCGTGACCCCGTTCAGGGACTAAACGGTAGAAAATGAATGAATTATAAGACTGCATCAATGATTATTTTAATGACATGATTTCTGTGAAGAATGCCCATCACAGTTATCCAGACTGACACTTTCACAATATGTATGTGCAGCCAATAGGCCAATGTTATTAAAAATTACAAATATTGAAAAGTATAAGGAGTTATTCAGGTATGAAGTTTAATCAAAAGGTAAGAGACAGCACTAAATGCATGAAGCACAAGCTTCTGTTTATTATAAATTGTGCTTGGAAAAATAGGTATGAAAACAGGGCAGACACAAGGTAGAGTTACATGGTAAGGTGTAGGCCACAACAACATTTACTGTAAATCAAGGTGAGGAATGCCACTGAATAGTGTCTGTAGGCTACAGTTTTTTCTCCCTCCAGCAGATGGAGGTGCTAACATATTTCCCTCTCTCTGCCTTCTCCTTTTACTTCTGCTAATTTTGTTGGTTTCTGTTCTCTTAACCTGCAGTAGCCCTAGTCCTCTCCTGCTTTTCTGAACATGTTTTGTCATATCTCCTCCTTTGAATTGTCACACATTCTACAACTTCCACATCCTCTTTGAGACAGATTTATATGTAGCCTAAGGATCAGTATATAAATAACACATTTCTATGTTATAAAAATTAAAAAGTTATATTTCATATATTATCAGACAGTTATTACTGATGCATTAATTTGCAAAAGTGAAAGGTAATTTTTACTACTTTATATACCGTTGATATCAATTTAACAAATCACACAAGCTACAGTATATTTCATAAGCTGCTCCTGTATTTTGGTTGTCTTTAGAAACTTTGTAAAAAATTCAGCAAGTCTCATTGAGATCACAGTCTATTTTTTCAAGACAAACCTGAAAACAAGAAACATAGCCATCCACTCATCTATAAACCAGCAATAAAAATGACATTTCCACAGTCAACACAGACTTAGCAAAATTATAAGGATCATATAAAGCTTCAGATAATAAAACTTTAAAATTGGCAAAAAAAAATTAATTATATCATCTTAGCTGTTGATAAGATATTGTAAAAAGTACTTTTTTTAATACAGTGAAGTAGAAAATGGAGGGAATATGTTTTCCTGGAACACAGGAGTTGCACGTCTGCTTAGTTTAGATTGAAAGATAAAGGGAAGACCATGAGGTAGAATAAAACGGAGATGGAGTGAATTTGTTTTGCAAAAGATCAGAGCACAGCAACATTTTCTCCTGCCACTATGACTGTGTGCTATTTACAGAGCAGTGCATTCAGAATTTTGTGCAGACTTGTCATCAGTTTCTTTTCCAATTTACCATTAATGTCTTTTTATACTCCTGCGATGGATTGGCGACCTGTCCAGGGTGTACCCCGCCTTCGCCCGATTGCCGGCCGGGATTGGCTCCAGGCCCCCCGTGACCCCGTTCAGGGACTAAACGGTAGAAAATGAATGAATTATAAGACTGCATCAATGATTATTTTAATGACATGATTTCTGTGAAGAATGCCCATCACAGTTATCCAGACTGACACTTTCACAATATGTATGTGCAGCCAATAGGCCAATGTTATTAAAAATTACAAATATTGAAAAGTATAAGGAGTTATTCAGGTATGAAGTTTAATCAAAAGGTAAGAGACAGCACTAAATGCATGAAGCACAAGCTTCTGTTTATTATAAATTGTGCTTGGAAAAATAGGTATGAAAACAGGGCAGACACAAGGTAGAGTTACATGGTAAGGTGTAGGCCACAACAACATTTACTGTAAATCAAGGTGAGGAATGCCACTGAATAGTGTCTGTAGGCTACAGTTTTTTCTCCCTCCAGCAGATGGAGGTGCTAACATATTTCCCTCTCTCTGCCTTCTCCTTTTACTTCTGCTAATTTTGTTGGTTTCTGTTCTCTTAACCTGCAGTAGCCCTAGTCCTCTCCTGCTTTTCTGAACATGTTTCGTCATATCTCGTCCTTTGAATTGTCACACATTCTACAACTTCCACATCCTCTTTGAGACAGATTTATATGTAGCCTAAGGATCAGTATATAAATAACACATTTCTATGTTATAAAAATTAAAAAGTTATATTTCATATATTATCAGACAGTTATTACTGATGCATTAATTTGCAAAAGTGAAATGTAATTTTTACTACTTTATATACCGTTGATATCAATTTAACAAATCACACAAGCTACAGTATATTTCATAAGCTGCTCCTGTATTTTGGTTGTCTTTAGAAACTTTGTAAAAAATTCAGCAAGTCTCATTGAGATCACAGTCTATTTTTTCAAGACAAACCTGAAAACAAGAAACATAGCCATCCACTCATCTATAAACCAGCAATAAAAATGACATTTCCACAGTCAACACAGACTTAGCAAAATTATAAGGATCATATAAAGCTTCAGATAATAAAACTTTAAAATTGGCAAAAAAAAATTAATTATATCATCTTAGCTGTTGATAAGATATTGTAAAAAGTACTTTTTTTAATACAGTGAAGTAGAAAATGGAGGGAATATGTTTTCCTGGAACACAGGAGTTGCACGTCTGCTTAGTTTAGATTGAAAGATAAAGGGAAGACCATGAGGTAGAATAAAACGGAGATGGAGTGAATTTGTTTTGCAAAAGATCAGAGCACAGCAACATTTTCTCCTGCCACTATGACTGTGTGCTATTTACAGAGCAGTGCATTCAGAATTTTGTGCAGACTTGTCATCAGTTTCTTTTCCAATTTACCATTAATGTCTTTTTATACTGTGACCTTTTTAATTACCCTCTTACTCTCCACAAGAACTTCTCTTCCATCCTCTCTCTTCTTTTTCTTCAGGAGGGCATATGCCACCATGCATAAAATCACCACAAAACAGAGTGCAAGAATCACAATTCCCAAGCCCAGCAGATGAGAAGTTCCTTCTTTAATGTTGTTCACTTGGTCCCACAGACCCACCGCTATGCAACTGAAGCCAACCAGAGCTTTCCAAAAGCAAAACGCCATCATGCAGGATCTACAGGACAATTCAGCACCACCAGTAACCACGGTAAGGCCCGCCACGGAGGTGAGCCCTCCAGGTAAGGTCACTGTCTCCGATTTAGGGTTGTATGTGACAGCAGTAGTGACATCTGATAGAGCGGAAGGATCAAGTGTTTCCATCTTGGTTGTCATGGTTGGTTTCAATTCCTTTGTCAGATGACCAGAGATTCTGCAGGCACTGCTGTGTCTTCCTCTTTTTTGCTCCTGCAATGTGACACAGTGTTGAATAATGAAAGTATTCAACCTCATGGGCCCTTAAGAAATCCATCATTATTAACTGATATTACAAAATACTCTAGTCCATAAAACCTTAAGCTGAAATCAAGAGCCTGAGTTTTTATTAAAGACACTCAGTATTTTGATTTGTATATCTTACATTTTAATTGGCTGGATCAAATTGAATCTATAAAAGTAGGACTGTCTCTGCTTGCACTAGAAATTTGGATGGATTGGTAAATAATTTGTAAAATCAAGACAATACTGATAGCTTTAGTGAAACAAAACTGCATTTTATTTAAAAAGTATAACATTGCTTACCTCAGTGTTAAATCAGCTTAGATGTCAGTGGAAATTATGACAAGAGACGATCCTGTAAATTCATACATAGAATCTCTTTTCTTTAATTAAACTCTTTAAGAGTGAAACCTAAAGGTGTTGCTGACTTTCTCTCTGGAAAGAGGGTGTAGAAATGGGAGCAGGGGGCCCAAGCGCTGTTACCTTTATCAAGTACGTCACAACTTGAGGCCTTGCAGAATGGTACACACAATTGTTACGATTGTTGTCATTTGTTTGTTCATTGCTTTCCTTGTGTTTAGTAGGAAGTTCTCATCTGTCATTAAGTGCCATTACAACCCATTACCAGATATTTATCTAGGAACAACTCCCTTCCTCTTTTCCTCTCTCTTTCACGCTTAACATTTGAGTTGTGTTGCACCAAGGCATTGTTTGGGCTGTGAAAGGGTTTTTCTTTTTAAGAACATTTTCCTGTTAAATGTTCCCATTTCTCATGGCATGTTCTGAAATGTTGGGGTGTTTGGTGTACTATTCAACCTTGTGACTGTTTTGATTGAGATTTGTTTTCTGATATAAAAGTAATGTTTTTTTTTTATCAAGCTGTTCTTTTAGGGAACAGGGGAGAGTGAGATTAGTTGTCACACTGCTCATATTTCCAACACAGTAGGGTGTTACCTCCAAGCTGAATATAGGTTTTGTGCATCTCTGGGCTGATACAATGTCCTGTCTGGGAGAGGCCAGCAATGCTGTAACCTGATGTGAACACAGACTTACTGGTTTTCATCTTGGACATTATATTTTATATAGCTTTCTTCTTTTAATATAGAATTACCAAGGTAATATAGCTTTACTTTAAAGAAGCGAGAGCGCAGTGTCTTTTATTATCTTTCTCTAATTTCCTGTGCTAAGCTAACATAAGATAAAGCAAGCCTTAACAAACACGGCAGCACAGAGTAAGTTGTCTCATTGATTCTGGGACAAGTTGTCCATTGCAACAACTTCAAATTGTTATAGTTAGGACAAGTTTAAAATTCAAGGACAAAGTTTTAATGTTTTACTAAAATGGTAACATTTGACTGAAATCTTGCAGGACTTGCTGTGTGCTGGGTAACATCTTACCTACAAACTGTGACAACTTACCCACTAATGGAAAATATTGTCACAAGTGTACACTAACTATTTAACTGCCTATAACTCTGTTTTGAAGTAATATATGAAGTAATATGAAAATGTAATGAATGCAAAATATATAGCTGAGCCGTTCTTTTTTCATTTGGTGTATCATTTGAAACAATATGATGTACAGATTCCTGGATGTATAAAAAGACTGACAAGTGTAACAAGATGCCCCAGTCTCCCTTAAGCATTAAGAATTACACAGAAATGGGACATAAACCATTTATTTGTTTCAGTATTTTTATGCGTCAAGAAATACATGAATGAATAGCCTCACCTGGCATGCTGACATTGAGTGGGGCAGATTGGTAGTGTATATGTAAGTGCTGATGTTTCTCAGGTAAGTGCTGTAACACAGGTGGCTGTAATGCTGCCCAGACAACTGGGACAGTGCCAGTAGTGAATCAATTGCCTAATTGCAGATATGTTTACATGTGTTGACTTCTATTATTGATACATTTTCACCTACTACACTGTTTTGTGTGTGTTATACATTACTGCCTGCAAAAGATATATCATATTTATTATTGCAAAGCAATCAAATAAGTACTGTAGAGACAATAGCATCATATCTTTATTAAATTTTAATGTCATGATCACACTTGGATGCCAGACATCCACTTTACATGAACCCTCACACTCTCCACAAGTAGGATAACATGTCAAAAGTAACCACAAATCCTTGCTTGCTCCAGCTCTAGCAATTAGTACAGTCTAGGGTGTAGGTCAGATGGCAGGGATTGGTTTGTGGAAATGAGGGGGTAATTCTATTGGCCATGACACTTATAGGCTGAAGATGATAGTAAATGGCTAAGTGCTAGACTGGGTGGGAGAGGGTGGGGAAGGCTAAGTAATCCAATAGATGGACTCAATGAGCATATTTATGGAGCAAATAATATCCTGCTGTAAAAAATAAGACATGAATGATAATCACACAGTGTATTAAACAGTATATGAAAGAAATGCTTCAAATGCTGTTAAACTCTGCTTTCATCTACTTTAATCTTGTTTCCACCATACTACTGTGTTAATATGTAAAAAAGAAGGTCTACCATACACTCCCACCGCCTGGATAAGTTAGTCTGAAGCAACAGTTAAGACAATCTCAATAATACATTCAGTCTAATGAAAGGAGACATGGAGAAAAAAGACTGACGACATAAATTTGTTGTGAAGTCAGTTTGATGTGCCGACATGGAGACCTTATACAGAATGGTCTCCATAATATATGCATAGCCAAAAGATCAGGACTGAGTCAGAGGGTTCTGGGTACAAAAGTTTGCACCAGTGAAAGTGAAGGCAAACTAATCAGAACACATGTTTGCTTTACTGAGTAACGCAAGATTCTTTTAGAGCATTGTGGAGAGAAGAGGGAACACAAGTTAAGCCTGGAATGCAAAAAGAGATGTGCTCTACAGACAACAACACAATTTTGCAGAGTAAGGACAGAGGGGCAACACTTCTACACCTTGGCTCAGTAAGACAAAGTCAGTGAAATGAGACATAGCTCAGTCAAGAGAAGGTGATGATATGAGGGGCACAGGCGTGACTGAGGTAGAGGTTTGGCAGGAGAGGGAGTTAAACTGCATGGACAGATGGTAATCTGGAATTAGATGTCAGTGGTCAACTAAACCCACTGAAAAGCCCTCACAGAAATAGCAGACATAATGCTGGAGAACCTAAAGCTAACTTTGAAACCTCACTTGAGGCTAGGCTCACATAGCTTCCCAGAAAATGCCCACTGATTTTGTGATCAGTTTACCAAACAAATGATTACATTTTTATTCAAAACATCTCACTTTGACTAAATTGTGACTATAACGGTACAGTGCAATACTCTGAATCTTTCCTAAATGATTCTTGGATTTAAAAAAAAATCACACATACACAAGACATACTAGTGACTCAGCGTCCATATAAATAATGTAATTGCAAAATGAACTCAATATGAACTGTCCAGGGTGCACCCTGCCTCTTGCCCAATGTCAGCTGGGATTGGCTCCAGCCCCCCATGACCCTATATAGGAATAAACAGTATAGATAATGGATGGAATCACAGCCATATTTAGCTGAAAGAATACCCTGCAGTATTAGCTGCTTTTTAAAAAATAGGCTTTGGAAGAACTGGAAATGTACCAATCTGACCCTTGTCAGGATAAACAGTATAGATAATGGATGGATGAGTGTTGTCTAATAGAGCTTTCTAGACTTTCACACCCAAAGATGAAAAATAACATCCGGGTGTTCATTTCAGTCAAAAGCTCATCCACCTTAAATCCCCTATTAACACAATTAACCCAGTCATCCACAGTAGGAATGTGTTTCCCCCTGTCCTCCTTATCTCTCACTGTCTTACTGTCGAGACAGGTAGCCATTGTCTGGCCACACAGCACACACAGGTAAGCTTTTTATATATTTGTGGTGATCCTAATATTTTTAAAAATTTCATACGTGTATTATGTCACATTTCTAAATCATGTTTTTGCTGTCACTTGCAGGGTTCTGTTTGGCTTCTAATATCAAAAGAAGAAGTCAAGCCAGTGAACAATAATAATACATTTGGAAAGAGGAGAAAGTCAGGTTGCACTGGGGAAGAACGCCACTGAAGAACTCTGTTGGCAAATACTTGCCAGCCAGTTTGATAGAAGTGACACATTACTAAAACACTGAAAGCATCTACAATGGGAAATACCACCAGTAGTGCATTATCCAAGGAGATCCTGGAGGACCTGAAGTTCAGCACCAAATTCAGTGAACATGAGATCTGCCTGTGGTACGAGAACTTTCAGAAGCAGTGCCCAACAGGACGAATAACACCAGAACAGTTTGAGCAGATCTACACCCGCTTCTTCCCTGACAGTGATGCCACGAGCTACGCACAACATGTGTTTCGCTCCTTTGACACCAACGATGATGGCACTTTGGACTTCAAGGAGTACATCATTGCACTGCACATGACCTCCACTGGAAAGACAACCCAGAAACTGGAGTGGGCTTTCTCGCTGTTTGATGTAGACAAGAACGGATACATCAACAAGTCAGAAGTGACAGAGATCTGTCAGGTGAGAATGAGTTGGTGTTTAAACTGGTGCAGCAAAAATCAGTTAATGATGGCTGCTGTTTTTATACTACAGTGATACATCTTGTAAAAGTTTTGCCTTTTTAGAAATGTGAATTTCTAATCATTTGTCTTATTTTCACTCTTTATTATTCTCATCAGCTGCATCAGACAGTAGTGTCACCATGATAACATCAAGATTAGACTTTTCCTATTATGCAAAATACTTGGTGGGTAAAGAAAGAAAGATGTTCAATATGCACAGCGATATTACTGAACACTCTTGAAAGACCCTGTCTGTTCTGGATTAAAGTAAGAAATGTAGGTGAGGGAGGGAGAAAAATTCAAAATGTCAAAATTAGATCAGTCTAGTACACTGACAGGCCAGACTGGTGAATAAATACTGTAAGGTTTAGGCTCAGTTATACTTTATTTGAGGGCAAGCAGCTGCTTCACACTGCTTGGTTTTATATTTGTGACTACAGCCTCAGACCACAGGACCTGAGGGGCAAGTCCAGAGAAAAACAGATGACATCTTGGTGTTTGGACTGTGGCCTGAGTCTTGGCACTAATCCATGTTAATCTAGGTGTCTTAAATGTGGTTGATGAGTGCCTCCTCTCTAAGTGGGACACACACTTAATGGCCTGAACCTAAAGTGCACAGTCATTTACGAGCTGCTGGATTCTAAGTGGGATATTGCAGATGAATTATCTGTATTTCTGCTGTGGGCTGGTTGATTATTAAATTTGACTTTAAAATTTATATACATAGATTACACATAGTGATTATCAAGCTCTTGTAGTTGCATTTGGTTGGCAGATCACTTGTCATGAGGACATTGCAGGATATATTTTGTGTAATTTTTAATAGCAGGCTGCTTGATTTGGTTGTATTCAGCCAAATTTCCAGTTCAGTGTACAGTTGCTACAGTAATCTGGGACTAAACAAATTAAAATCACCAGGATAAAGTAATAGTTTGTATTTTTTCAAGTTGCTTCACATCAGAGGCTTCATAAATCACACGTACACTTAGACACTAATTAAATTAAGAGTAATAGGAGCTTGCTGACATGGCCCACAAAAAACATGCTTCTTGGTTTGTATACATTTGTTTTTGTACTGTATTGATGTCAGTACATTATTGATGTTAGATAAACGGTGCAGTACTATCACCTATTTGATAACACCCATCCCCACCCCCCAGGCCATATTTAAGCTGATCCCCAAGGATGAGCAGAGCAGGCTACCAAAGGATGAGAACACACCCGAAAAGAGAGCCAACAAGCTGTGGGCTTACTTCAACAAGGGAGACAATGGTAAGAGGAATAACACACATGCAACATATACGTATGCACATACACTTACCCCTGTGGTGCATGAGGGGTAATTTTGTTCTTATCAAGAGATAAGAAATCTTCAGAAACTGATCCCACATCTTTTAGGAAGAGTGCATTTTACATTCAGCTTTTTGGCTTAATTATTATAATACAAGCAAGCTAGGGGCAGCATAATTTGTGTTGTGCATGCTTTATTATGTATCTACCAGTCATGGACCACTGTGTTTGTTTTTCCTCATAGAACGACTGGCTGAAGGAGAGTTCATCACAGGAGTGATTGAAAATGACAATGCAATGCGTCTCATCCACTATGAACCACTGAAAGACTAAAGTCATTCCTACTCATCCCCTCCCTTCTTCTCTTTGAGTTTGTTAACCCTTTTCATATATTTAATCCCTCTGTGTAAATACTGCAACTTTCCTTTATGTCACATTGTTTCACTAATGTTTATCATTGAACTGATAGCAACTAGAAGCTAATAGAGTCAAATTATGGAATACAGTTTGAAGTCATACTGTGTACATACTGCCCAGATTTGTATTTATGGGACTTTATTAATGCACTTTAGATGCTGGGGTAAACAAATAGAAATTATATAATAGCAATAAAGAATATATATGAACACTGTTCTGTTGTTAACCTGGTCCTCATAAAATTTGGGCCCTAAAAAGATTGACTGTTAATGACAATATACTAAATATATATAATAAGTATGAAGTACTAAGAATCTGAAATGTCTTAATAAAAGTTGTAGTTCTCTGGTGTATTCTATAACTGTACAAAATATTAAAGGTTTTCTCACAAATCTGCGCTTTCTCAAAAGCTCTTCTTTGACCTAAAACCATGTGTACCAGTGTAATGTAATGGTGGCGGTTGACAAAAATGTGTCTGAAGTTCTCAGTTGTATTTAAGCCAGACAGCAAATCCAGGATTATCCC
Organism: Monopterus albus; assembly: GCF_001952655.1. Taxonomy (NCBI): domain Eukaryota; kingdom Metazoa; phylum Chordata; class Actinopteri; order Synbranchiformes; family Synbranchidae; genus Monopterus; species Monopterus albus. Next base: position 969,114 of record NW_018128072.1, read on the forward strand.
AAGTGTGTAACCTATAGACATTTAGGGAAAATGTAGGTACATTTATTTACATTTAGAAAATTCTGACTACTTTTATGCTAAACACATTAAATACGAGAACATAATATCCATTTATAAGCCATTATTTTCCTCAAAATGTCATGTTTTCATGGTGAAAATTGTTTAGATGTGGCTGCATTTCTTTTCAACTTTCATCCTGAACTCTGACAACCTACCCTCCCACCCCCACACACACATACAAACATCTACATCTCTTCACATGTCATCCATCTCTCCTCACTCCATTCTTCCTTCTTTGCATCCAAGTCGGGATTATTGCTTTACACATAATCTTCTGTTCAACATCAGAGAGCAGACTTTTCAAAATGTCTGTAATCTTTCTATATCTGTGGCTCTGTCTTATGGGTTTGTCTGTGCATCTGCAGAGAGATCACATTTGCTGTAGCTTCTGGTATACATGCTTTACATCAAAATGCTGCATCTGTCTAATGCTTGACACAAGAGAGAAACGAACTTGAAAAGGAAACAAGTTGAATGTTCCACTCAGATAAATAAATATACTGTATATAGTAAGAGACTGATTGGTTGGTCAATATGAGAGTTGCTGATATGTGGCTTTTTTAGATAATTGGGATCGCCCTATGTCTGATTTCACTGGGGTACTTAACAAAAGAAATCTGCACACATACAATATTTGCAGACAGCCTCGTCAGTCCTTTCTCTTTCCTTTTTTTTTTTTTACAGAGTTTAGTTCACACTTGTGTACTTGTGCACATTTTAAAATAATAAGGAAAAGTGCAGCAAACAGAGACAATGCTCATTTTATATTTTCAAACACTTGAAAAGATTCAAATATTTTCATAATCCATTAGTATTAAATACTGTATACGTTCATTTAGGAAATTTGTCTAATTTGTTATTATTAAATTGCTGTATTTTATCTGATTCTGCAAAAAACACACAAACAAAAAAATATCATACGAGTCAGGTTACAGAAGCCTGGTGAATGATATTCTTGTTTATGGAGAGGAGAATGACCTCATCCTCAATCCTCAATATAAACAAGACAAAAGAAATAATAGTAGACTTCAGGAAGAACCCCTCCCTTCTGCTGCCTCTGACCATCAAAGAGACTGAGGTGGAGATGGCTGACAGCCACTAGTTCCTGGGCCCTCAGGTGACATCTAACCTGAGCTGGTCACTGAACACAGCTGCCACAGTGAAGACAGCCCAGCTGCAGCTATACTTCATCGGGTGGCTCAGAAAAGCTGGGCTGAACCGTTGCCCTCTCACCCAGGCTTATAGAGGACTGGTAGAGAGCATCCTCACTACTGGCATCACAGTCTGGTATGGTAACACCACACAGGCAGAGAGGAAGGCTCTTCAAAGGGTCATCAAGACTGCAGAGGATTACTGGGACTGAACTGCCTGCTATGGACACACTGTACACACAGCGCTGTCGTAAAAGGGCAGAGAACATACTCAGAGACCCACGCCACCCAGCTCACTCTCTGCTCAGACACATAAACTGCACCTACAGCCTCAGGCACAGCAGGGCGGACAGTATCATCACACAGAAGTAGACTTTACAACAGCTTTTTCCCTGCCACAGTACGACTTGATGGCAAATATGAAAATGTGAGAATATATGTGCAATAACCCCTTACTAGACATGTGCAATAATAATAATACAGAAATGTTCCACAATGTATTTTTGTACTGTTTACATTCTCAGTTTGCACATGCATAATTGCAGAATGACTGTTGAATGCTACACATGCTGCTCCCATGCAGCATACATTCTCTATAATATTCTTTTATTATATTGCTGCATTTGTTGCTGCTTAAAGTGTCCTAGATTGTGTGTTACTTATTTGTGTTGCATGCATAATTGCACAATGACTCTGATGCATATGCTCCTCCCATGCTGCATACATTCTGTTATATTCATATATATATTTTTTATTATATTACTGCATCTGTTGCTGCTTAAAGTACCTTAGATTTTCTGTTACTTATTTATCTACTTTATCTTTCATTTGTATTTTGTGGCATTCATGTGGACAGCAAAGTAAAAATTTCATTGTACAGGGAAACATGTTTCTTAACTGTG
>NW_018128072.1:971252-1005619 GCF_001952655.1 Monopterus albus
GTAATGACATATCCAACTCCACCATGTGAATTACTAAGTGCGATGTTTGAAGTTCACTGTGGGAAATACTATTACCCTATTTTTGTGTATTCCAATTTTAATGCTTTGTTGCCTTTATGTAACTTTTTTATTTTAAGACTAAGTGTTCTTTCTGGCTTTTGACTCCTTACCTGATTCCAAAGGAGAGCTGCACAAGAATTCCTATATGCCTAGACTGTCTGTTTATGCTTAAATGGCAAATAAAAATCTTGAATCTTGAATCTATGGGCCTCCGTGCTCTCTAAAGATAACTATCAGCCATTGAAAAACCCATATCAGCTGACCACCTAATTGTATAGTTACTCTAAAGGTCAAGCTGCTCTGTTGAGAATCAGCAAGTTAATATACATTATAAACAGTAAAATAATATACACATTCTGCGATGGATTGGCAACCTGTCCAGGGTGTACCCCACATGAGACAATGAGAAACACCCAGAACACATTCTTGCATCTGACTGTGACCTACATACAATGTAGGCTTTACATCCATCCATCTATCATCTGTACCACTTACTCCTGAATAGGGTTGCAGGGGCTGGAGCCAATCCCAGTTGACACTGGGGTCACAAGTCTATCACAGCGCTGACATGTAGACAAACAGCCACCCACATTCACTCCTACAGGCAATTTAGAGCCACCAATCTACCTAAGCTGCATGTCTTTGGACTGTGGGAGGAAGCTGGAGTACCTGGAGGGAACCCACACAGGCACAAGGACAACATACAAACTCCACGCAGAAAGGCACCGGGTTGGCTGGGGCTCGAACCCAAAACATTCTTGATGTGAGATGACAGTGCTATGTAGACTTGACATTTTGAGACATAATAACTTAATCGATTTCAAGTTTGTTTGGTACATCCCAAGATCATGCAAAGTGGGAGAAAAGAAAAACAGCATCTGTTTGCTCACATTGATTCTTCTCCTGCAAGGTCTTTCCTTTTTCAGTTTTTCAGCCCTCTGTTCTGACATGTGTCATAGATCTCCTAACAAGGTGAATCAACTTGGTCACTGGCCTCTTCCTCCATCTCATCCATCTCCCTCTCACAGTCCTCACACCCTTCTGGCCCACAGCTTTCTACCAAAACTAGAGTTGGTACATCCCCATTTCCCACTCCAATCACACTGCCATTTGGGGCCCATGCCACGTCAATCATGCCATCTGGACACTGCAATAGGCCAGTGACCGAGTAGAGCCCACCACCTGGAACAACCTCATCATAGGATGGTGCACGAGTGGCAGCTCTCTCTTCCTCAAATCGGAGCATCTCTCTGCGACGGCGCTCAATGATGGTCTTTGTGTAGGAGTTGAGTGTGACCACTGCGGCCCCCATACAGCAACTGAAGGACACCCAGGCAAGACTAGGAACAGAGGATATTTAGAATAGTTAGGAGAGTAGAGGCATATATCACTATATTCTGCAGATAACAGGTATTTTATGCACATGCTTGTATGCTCTCTCTAAGCAGCAGCCACCTACGCAAATGACCAGCCATAGTCCCAGGACTGAGGCCTCCAGTCTTTAGGGCCTACAATGACTGTCATCTGAAATACTGTGGTGTACATCATATGAGCCACCATCCCAAGAAGACCTATGTGGGAGATGAAACAAACAAATCTATTAACTAAATCTGGGAATTCATCCCAGATTACCTTATTAATGGAGAATGATTTTGGACATATATGGAGTGAAATTAAAGAAGACAGTACATCTCACCTGATAACACAGTACAGATAGCTGCAAAGGCATTGAGTTTTAGCGAGCACATTTCTTTATGACAGCACAAGACTTCCAGCCACATCAGTAAGAAACCCATTCCAAGTAAGCCAATGTATGTAAACTCTGAAATAACTGACAGCCAGAGCACACCTGCAACATTTGAAAAGACATACTCAGTGGACACACACACACACACACACACACACACACATCCATATAGGAAAACTACTACAACTGGGCCAAACTAATAGCTGATGTTTTTCATACTGTATTAGTGTACTACCTTGTGTTTCCCCCGGTGTTAACTCTATAAAGCTTCGACATTTCTCTCCTGCCAACAAAATTCACAGATATGAAAAAAAGAAACTGCCTAACACTGAGACCAAGACCAAGTAAGTACTGTGAGTATGACTGGGCATCTGTTTTGTGGTCTCACCATCGCTGTGTTTCTCACAGCTTTCCCAGAAGCCAGTGTGGAAGTATCTAAAAGCAAACTTGTCTTCCCCTGTCTCCCAGATGTAGTGCACTGCGTTTGCCAGCTGCCGCTGCTTGATCTTGGCCAGCTCGTCTCTCCTGGCTGGAGACAGTGTACGGTTGAAGGGGCTCTGAGTAGGACTCTCTATGTGACAACACAAAAAAGGTAACACTGAGAAGAGCATCTTATGTTCATTTTTGTGCCTGTTTTGGACAATGGGGCGGTGCCTCGGGCATAACTCAGCATATACTGGGTGCAACTCTTCAAAGCAGGCAAGGAACATATCCATGACATATTCTCATGGCCTACAGTTGCTTCATGTTCACTGTAGCTTAATACACTAGTTAGCCATGGGGAGGGGAACTTGGCATAAATTTCTTTTGCTTTAGGCCCTTGTTTGTCAGAAAAGGTTTTAAGCAGAAAAATACACACATTTTAAGAACCTTTATTTTAAGAATTGGCATAAAATGCATTCAGCATGGATGAGATCAAATGTTGTTGACTAAACATCTTGATCATGTTAAAGTTTCACTGACTAGGAACTGAATTTCTGCACCCTGCCTGCTCTACAAAAACAAATCATTATCAAAATCTGGAGAGAGCTGCTTGCATAGTAGTTGACAGCAGTAGTTGCATTCCCACTGTCATCAAAAGCCAAGGTGTGGCCAGTTTACACGAGTTTTTGGGCAGTGGGAAAGGGGCCTCAGACTCATTGAACACCACTGGCAGCAGTGTAAAGATTCACATCTAAAGGATTTTGAGTGGGACTGACCTCTCTAACCAATCAGAGATTTACAATTATTTCTGCTTGATCGGTACATTTTGTTGCACTCATTTAATGTAATTTCATGACAACAAATATCTGAAGAGCTGGGCAGAGAGTAGTAGATCATAGTAGAGCACAGTAGAGCAGGGAGTGCTGCACAGAGCAGAGTGGATTGATTTGGAGTTTCATGCTAGTGCTACCTTAAGTTACACAGTTTGAATGGAAAAAATAACATATTTGGAAGCATAGTGGAGCACCACAAAACACCTTGTGATGTGTAGAGGTAAAAGAGAGTACAACATCTCAATACCTGTGGTGTAAGGCTCGCTGTTGTTCTGACCACAGTTCTTCATTTTGACAGGCGACAGGCAGAGGGGCTTGACCACCTTATGAGTGCCCTCACACCAGTAAGAGGTGCAAAGAGCGAGGATGGAGAGGGCCAGAGCCAGAGTAGTCAAGGTCAGGGAGAGCAGGGAGCGAGCACGACGGGACATATTCTTCAGCATGGCCACAGAGGAGAAGAAGGGAGGTGGTGGTGGTGGTGGTGGGGGTTAGAGAGCAAGAGAGGGGAGACAGTAAGGGAAAGAAGGGGAAGGGGCAGAAAGGAAAGACTGCTTGTGGAAATAAGAGAAATGGGAGAGAGGGTATTAATACAGTCACAGATGGAACCAAGAGGGAAGAACAGAGGCTTTAAGAGGTGATGAGCTGCCAGGATTAAATGGAAAGCAACAATAAATGTGATGTAACAGTACAAACAGAAGGAAACAAAACAAAGCTGACAAAGAGATACTGTAAAGTCAGCATGATTAAAATGGTGGAAGATAAAGAGAATGAGAGGGGAGGGAGCAGGATAGGAGGCTCTGAAGTTGATACACATAGGAAAGGAAAGGTGGAAATAAAAAATGAGAGAGAAAGAGAGGATTTGGGTGCACAGTGGCTCACAGGAGGAGAGAACAGTGGGATGCAAAGACATAACAGTATGCTGTTCACACAGCTTTAATGTGTTAACCCGCTATTGATCCCTGGAGTCAATGATGTGACCTTAACACTTAAAAAAAGAAAAAGTGTGCATGTAGTAGATCAATGTAACAGTAGCATAAGGTCATTTGAAAATGCTAGAATTTATACTCATACCTATCATACCTAAAGAAGACATAGGAGGCATTCTTACATTTCATTCATCAGATTGCTGAATAGAGCAACCAAAAGCTAATATCAAGGTGTCAATATGGTGACATGGACTCAGGGCATGTTGTTATACTTCCTGAGATCAAAAAGGTCACCCAGCTGTTTATAGGAAGAGGATATGAAAAAAAAAAGTAATGAATGCTGTCCTTTCACCCACGCTAATATTTGACAGTTTCCTGAGTGACACACTTAGCCCTGACCCTGCTGCTCATTATCGACTCCACTGCTGGACCCTATGTAGAAGACAAGATGGAGGGGAGCAAAACAACAGATTACTTTTTTGATGAAATTATGGATAAGACATAGATTGAAATAAAATTTTTGCCAGTAATCCCTGATAATCTGCTTTAATCCGTTTGTGTTAGGTGTGATGTAGTGTGGCCATGTCTGCTGTCTCCTACAGTGTCTCCCTGTCAGCTCACAGCCCCTGAAATAATAATCACCTGTATTTGGCCAAGTATGTTACACACAAGGAATTTGTTTCCGGTACAGAACCGAGGCAGCCATCTGTGGCACCAACTTACATCGATGGCTCTAACCATCAGGGACAACTTGGAGGTTCAGTGTCTTGTCCATGGACAGTTCAACACGTGGACTGCAGGCACCGAGATTCAAACCTCTGACCCTCTAGTTGGGAGACAACTGCTTTACCCACTGAACCACAGTCAAAATGTTATTTTATATAAATTTTCAGTGCTAAAATTCTATAAACCTGTACACGTGTTTATTGTTATTTATAAAAACTTCTGCATGAGCTGCAGAAGTTGTAAAATATCTTTAAATCCTGCAATATACTGTATTCCTTCTGAAATGTATGTACTTTAAATATACATAAATATTACTGATATTATTGTAATTCTGGTTACCCTTAAGAGTTATCTGAAACCATGATATTGTCTACTTCTTTGTGACCATTAAGTAAAATCATGCAAACAGCTAATTTTCTCTCAGGAAAAAAAACCATTCATAACATTACTCTTCAGTTTGTTCAACGATCGGAATGATAGCATTTTGAGTGTGACCAATGAACAGTGAGTACAGCAAGTTGCATGCCTGGCTAATTCACTGCAGAATTAGCTAGAACAGCAATTATCAAGCTTGAATAAGACCTAAAAACTAATATTAGATATCCTAATTTTATAGGAAGACTTGGAAATTCATTCCCCAACATAAACTGAGTTCTGTGATATGCATGAGGTTACTGGTTTTCAGATGCACTGACAGGTTTGTCAGCTAGGATTTGGAAACATCTGCTTCACTTGACTTGCATTCAGAGGCAAAATATCATAATGTTATCAATACATCAGAAAGTCTTTTAAAAAGAGGAGTGGCAGTATAGTTATTTTTAGGTTGCAATAATTACAAATTTTAAAATCTATATGTCAGAAAATCGTAAAAATGTTCATTAAATTTTTCCAGATGACAGGGTACTTGCATTTATTTATCATAAATTAAAGTGTAAAATACTCACATTTAAGAAGCTGGAACTATCAGCTCTTTGGTATGTTTTTTTTGTTGTTGTTAAAAAAGTTAAAAAAAGAACTGATTGAAACAATTATCAAGATAGCTGTTGATTAATTTATCTGATGAGTGACTTATCATTTCAGATCTACTTATTTTAAAATAGTCAATGACAAGTACCTACCAAAGACTTGTTCTTGTCCCCTGCAGTACTTCAGGTCAAACATGAGGTAACCATCATCACAGTGAAACAATCCCTTCACTTGCCACTTCTTACAGCCCTCTGACCCTGCAACCCTCCGTTATCTCTGCCTCATTCAAGTGTCTTTAATCAAAAACTCCTTAAGAATTTGGTTTTAGTTGCTCCATCTTGAACAGATTCTCCATGTCACTGCACTCTTTATCTTTCCCCTCTGAATCCGTCCTCCTCATTGATGAGAATCGGTGACCATTCCCTCTCCAGCTGCACTTCCCCCTTTAAATCCTCCTGCCCAGTAGTTAGATGGAGATGCAAGATTGATGGGGCAACTGAGTGTCTGTCCCTATGGCACTCTACTCTCTTTTCTGTATTTTTTGGGAATTTATATCACAAACCCATCCTGAAGCATGTAATCCCTCTATGTCCATCTGTTACTGTAGTGCTCCTCATCCTATGTCTGTCCCTTTTCAGAGGCGGTTCCTTGCCTAAACTTTTATCACTGGTTTAAGCTGCATAACGTTACAATATTGTCTTTTACCTGATATTGAATTATTTTTCAGGGTGATGTTTTAAAATATACAGGGCAAAGAAGCTTATATTGTCACAATAATTTATTTACAATGTTTATGTACATAAAAAACAAAAGAAAAATTGCCAAGAAGAAAAAATAATATTGTGTGTATGTTTGGAGGATAAATTTAAGGAGGGAATCAGAAGTAGAGTCATAGGAAGCAGCTTAACCCCAGGCTTGAGATTTACAGTAATGTAGAACCAACTTGCCATCACTGCCAAAACACTGAAAAAGACACAAACAGAGGTGGGGGAAAGACATAAATGTTAGTGTTAAATATAAAAGTAAGACAGAGGGATGATGCAACAGACAAAAGAGTTCCAAAATTAGTGTGTAAAATTGATTTTAACAACAAAGAACAAAGTCTTTATTCAATTTTGACCTTTCAAGCGGGGAGTGCAGTGGGATGATAAACTGTGCACTGTGAATTCTGGACTCTGGAGGTCTTTGCAGTTATTTATGAATACATAAATCAGGAGGGGTTTAGCATGAGTCACATGGTGCTTCCAACTTATTGCCCCCTCTGCTGGTCAAAGCTCAGCATGACTCATGGGCTGGGTCTATAGGCTTACCAATTACAAGGCTTAGTGCCAGGCTACTATTCTAATATCTTATTAACGGCTAAGAGACTACATGCCAAATAAATATTACTAGGTCTGGCCTGTCTATCTATTTGAACTAAATGTTTATCTCTGATTCACCAACAGTATTTACAGCTATCTGTGGATGGACTTTTTGTTGATATACTGCTCTTTTGTGTATATGCTTGTTTCTTTTTTTTCAGAAGCAGTCATTGCTGACTGTCATTACAGTTACTTTAGGTTGAGGAAAATGCAGAACAAGTTACTACCATAAGGCATTAAAACAGTTTATGTGTACTCACATCAAAGAGGACACCGGCTTCTTGATCCGGCGAGGGGGCAAAAGACTGGTTAACATAGATGAACTGAAAGAAACAACAGATTCAGTTAGATGTAATGACTTGAAAGAGCAGATCAAATGAACCAGAAGATAAACTTATTTCTTACCAGTTGTTCACTGGCATCAAGCTTGAGGAAGCGAGAGATGAACTGAGAAAGGGACTGCACCGTCCTCCCCCGCTCCACTGCCCACTTCCTTGTTTTCATTATAGGAGTGTCTCCCACTGCCTTCAGCAGAACATCAACTATAAAGAGAAGAGGAGAGGAGAACTTAGAAGTGAAACTACTGCTGTCACCCAGACAGGTCTAGACGAATCTAAACCTCAAAAAGTACTAGTTAAATTCACACATGATCACTGTACCAGGGTGGAAAAACAAAAACTATGATGGTGGGCTTTCACTAAAGAATACTACAGAATTTGTTTTATTTTTTAAAAATTTATTTTTAAATGAAGAAAAACTAACACAAATTCCTTGTGTGTGTAACATACTTGGCCAAATAAAGTGATTATTATTTTTACGTTCACACGCTTACTAAAATTATTAGATAGATTTTATTTATTTTTATTAGTTAATAACATGTGAATCAATACTAATATATTTTGAAACATTATATATATGTGTATAAATAAAACATTTTCCCCAAAACAACTCTATTAGCTAAGTTAATCAAATCAAATAAAATCAAAATGCTTATTGTCATATGTACAGTAAGGAAACATGTTTCCCTGCACAATGAAATTCTTCCTTTGTTGTCCACAATGAATGCCAGTCTCATGCAAAAGTTTAGGCACCCCTGATAAATAACAGATTTTGGTGATTTTTTATTTGAAAAGATGTTAACACAGTCTCTCTTGGAAATGGAAAAAATAAAAAATAAAAACATTATTATGGCACAGTGCAAATGTTTGGGCACTCTAAGAGTTCCAGAGTCTCAAAGTCTCTCACAAGGTTTCAGACCTTAATCAGCTCGTCAGATCTGATGCACGGCAACAGCTGTCATTAGTAGTAGCTCTGACATGTAAGGTGGTGCCAGTCCATTCACAGCCTTATATACAAACAAAAGAATCTTAAAATGAATTCTAAGATGCACTGGTAACCAGTGCAGAGAAGCCAAAACGGGCGTTATATGCTCCCTTTTTCTCCCACCAACCAGCAGTCGAGCAGCCGCATTCTGAATCTTCTGTAGGCGATCGAGAGACCTCTGATTAACCCCAAAATAAAGCGAGTTACAGTAATCTAAGCGAGATGTTATAAATGCATGTATTGCTGTCTCAAAGTGTTTCCTTGGAAGAAATGGTTTTATTTTTGCCAGCCGTCGCAGGTGAAAAAAACTAGCCTTTACCACCACACTTACTTGGCTTTCCAACTTAAGACCCGAGTCAACTTTGACCCCTAGGCTAGTAACAATTGGCTGTACATACTGCATCAAACAGCCAAAGTCCATTAGGGGGAGCTCACTAACATTGCTCGGGCTAAGCACTACCACCTCAGTCTTAGCATCATTTAATTTTAAAAGATTTAGAAACATCCAATTCTTCACCTCACCAAAACAAGACAATAGTGGTGTAACCGAGGCTAAGTCCAAACCCCTCAGTGGCAGATACATTTGAACATCATCAGCGTAACAGTGAAATGAAACACCGTACTTTCTAAAAATACTGCCCAGAGGAAGAAGATATAAGGAGAAGAGCAGTGGCCCTAACACAGAGCCCTGCGGTACCCCAGACGCTATCACTGAGGATGAGGATTCAATATCTGCGAGCCCAACAGACATCGTCCTGCCCGACAGATACGACCTAAACCACTCCAGGGCACTGCCCCGGATACCCACGAATTGTTCCAGTCGCAATATCAAAATATCATGGTCAACCATATCAAAGGCAGCTGTCAAATTCAATAAAACAAGAACCACAAAATTGCCAGCATCAGTTGCCATATAAATATCATTAAAAACCCTCAACAGGGCTGATTCTGTGCTATGCCGGGTTTTAAAACCCAATTGAAAGACTTCCAGCAAGTTCTGCTCATCTAAAAAGGATTTCAAGTGTGTATACACCACCTTTTCTAAAATTTTCGAAATAAAAGACAGCTTAGAAATAGGTCTAAAATTGTTCAAAACAGTTTGATCAAGGCCTGGCTTCTTAATCAGAGGTCTAAAGAAATAAGAATATATGCTACATCAGCTGTATGTGCAACAGTCAGCAATGAATGTGAAATTATACATATGCAAACTGAGATTTAAAATTTAAAGTTTAGTAACAACTTACTTTAAATCCCCATATTAGGCATTTGTAAACGGTTAAAAGAATATGACAAATTTCTATTACACACTATAATATGATATGATTGTAAACAGAATCTATAGCGTTTATTAATGTATTTATAAACAATGTAACTCCTGTGGACACTTGTATGTGGGCACTGGTATAGAAAACAGATAATGAATTACAATATAGGAAAACACAATTACTGTTACAGTAATACTACAAAATACGTCTAACCCCAAAACGTGAAACTATAAACTGTACAGTCCATTCGTAAAACTGTTTAGATAGTATACTTGCCCGTGGCATGTTTAAGCTAACTTGAACTCGTTACTTGTACTTAATAATATCCATATACATAATATATGTTATTGCTATTTGCATTACCACAAGACTTGATAAATTAATGAGACACACACCTTCTCTTTAAAGTAATGTTCAAAATTATGCTATAATAACAAAAAGATGTTGCGTTCACAATATTAGCATTAGTTTTAGCCATTCACCGAAACGACAGTACCACATGTTAACAAGTTGAATGCTTATTGGCTACACAGAAAAAGGCAGCTTTCCAGTTGGCCCAAATATATGGCGATTATTTTATACGTCACATACCCGGAATTGTTTTCTTTAGCATTAAAAACATTTCCCGTAAACGAATGGCCGTCATTCCTTAGCTAAGAATTAATTTCGACATATTGCTGTTTCTTACTTTTTTTCTTCTCTTCATTTGTTGTTGGGTCGTCTGGCTGAACCTCCTCTTTTTGCGTTTCTGTCGAAGACTCTGCATTGTCAGACATCTTCACCACCACTTTGGGTTAATTTGTTATGCCCACCCACCTGAGTTGACGAGGCGATTCGCGACAAACGTGGGCTGCTATTGGCTCAAGGAAACATCAATCTCTAGGCCACGTAATCCTATTGGTCAATACGCTTCTGAGAAGGCGTTGTTGATCAAATGACTTGATCTGGTTTCTTCTTAGCTACTTGCTAGGTAAGTTATGATTTTGACTTTGGGGTCATAACGGTATAGTGTTGTTTATATTATTTCACAGCGTTAATGTAATCATATGTTGATTGTCCAGTTCGTTAATCTCTTTTACGTGCAAGAATTGAAAACTTAAAACTGACAGTTGAACTCTACAGTCTGGCTGTGACCCACTCCTCTTCACTTTTACGATTCAAGCAGCAACAGTAAGTTATCTTTGTAATATTTAAGTTCTGTGTTGCTCTAAATTCATGATTGTATAGCTGTGATACTGTTTGACCATTATAGTACCAAGATAATGCAACACCGTAGAAGATATACTTCACATTCAACGAAGGAAGCCTCTGTCCTGTACTTACAAAATGTAACTTGTTGTTAAAAATAAGTAAATTTTCAAAAAGTTAAAGCAAATATGAAATGTATTGCTTATTTCTTCAGGTGTTATTGGTCTGTTGTCAGGAGTGTACATTGCATCTCATGTGTCAGGACTCCTTTTGTTTATTTTCTTCTTGTTAATTGCTCTGGCAGTGGCAAACATTGGCAGGCTCTCCACTAAAGATGCAGTGCTTTTCCTCTGTGACATGCAAGAGAAGTTCAGACCCAACATCTTCCATTTTACTGACATTGTCAGCAACGCGGCCAGATTGCTTCAGGTTGTCAATACCATCACAAGTATCTCAATGCCCATCAGTCATACCACTTATCAGCCTGTCAGATTAAATATCTGAACAGATCAGATCAAATCTGAGGGGTCTTCTCTTCATCTCACAGGCCAGTCGTGTTCTGGGCATTCCTCCTATTTTGACAGAGCAGTACCCCAAAGGCTTGGGTCCCACAGTACCAGAGCTGGGAGCAGAAGACCTGACGGCTCACACTAAAACTTCATTTACCATGATTATAGAAGGTGTGGAGAAGGAGCTGCAGACCCTCGGGAACCCCAGACAGATTATATTGTGTGGAATAGAGGCACACGCCTGTATCGCAGTAAGATCATGTTGTTGTTTCTGCAGTTTAGCCCTCAAAGTAACACCCTTTTCTGTATCAAAAAAGAAAACACAAGTACAACTGGAATCTTCTTGCTTTATTTCTCTGCATGTATGCTTCCTGACTTTATTTGGAATATACTATATATATGTACTGTAGTTACATTTATTAGGAAATACAGTTATTTGATTTTCCAGTTGACTTTAATGCAGTTGTAAAAGATGGCTGACCATAATCATACACACCAGTGTGTGGCTTCTGCAATTTGTTGCATGAATTCCTAATAAAAAGATTTCCTTTTTATATCTGTTGCCTTTTTGCTAACAAGTTAACATTTTTTCACCCAGTGTCCACCAGAAATTAGAGTTAATGAAACAGCCACTAACAAAATTTCAAAATGTGTCGATATATAATATTTTTATGCTGCATATACATGCTAGTGGAGTAAAAATGGCAGAAAAACTGAGAGACAGATGAGCTATTATGCTTTTATTATGTAATGTAATTAGGTTAGTACATATGTATTTCTATTAGTTTTTCTAGCATGGTGTGCCGCAGAGTTTCCACAGTTAATGCATGATGAGTTTGATGGAAAAACTTTGCTCATACTTACCTCTGCTCCTCGTTTTTCCACAGTGCACAACATATGACCTGCTTGAAAAAGGAATGGAGGTTCATATTGTGGCTGATGCGGTCTCATCCAGAAGGTATGTATCTGTGGTCATTATCACCAATAACTACAAATGTGATGTATTGCTCCACACTTTTGTGTTTCTCCACAGCCAGACGGACCGTTTATTTGCTCTATCCCGACTGAAACAGAGTGGAGCTTTCCTTACCACCACAGAGGCTGTTCTGCTGCAGCTGGTTCAAGACGCCAAACACCCCAACTTCAAGGAGGTGCTTACTACAGCTGCTCTTTGTTGCACTGATATACATTTGCTTGCTTAGATGTGTCATAAATGTAGCATTTACAGTATACTCCAAAACAAACTTGGTGTGCCCTTAGTAGAGCTGCATTTACAGATTAGTGATTATTTTCATCACTGATTAATCTGCGGCTTGTTTACTCAGTTGACTGATTAATCATTCTTTTTATACTGTATATTGTCAGAAACAGTGTTGTAGTTGAGTGACTAAACCTCATGTCCGAGTTGAGCCTCAAGTCCCCAGCATTTGAGTCCGAGTCACCAAAGATTAGTCCAAGTCAAGTCCCTGTTGTCAAGGTCTACGTTAAACACAGCTGACACAGCTCTCACCATTTTAGATTCCAAACCTAACAGTGTATTGCATCACTATATTGCTTGGCAGTGTGATGCATCAGAGTTGTTTATAGAAAGGTAGATTGTACACTTCAATGGAAGTGTGTTGGATACAGCATGGTGCGAGCCGATAGGTTTTAATATCTTATTTCAAATTATTAAGCCCCATTACAAAACAAATTTAAAATAAAAATAAAAAAGTCCTCGTCTATGACTTACGAGTCCGAATGCAGTCAGTGTTTGAGTCCGAGTCATCAGTGCTCAAGTCCAAGTCTAGTCAAGAGTCCTGAAAATCAGGGCTCACGTCAGTTCTGTCAGAAAATAGTTAAAATTCCAGTTGCATTTTCCCAGATTTTAAGGTTTGGTATTCAGATAGCTTGTTTTGCCAACCAAAGATATTCAGTTTACGTTACTGTATGTAACTAAGAAAAATATTAAATTCTCACATATGAGAAGCTGGAACCATACAAGGTTTGCTATTTAATCTTTTATTGTGTCTAAAATGATCATTCCATTATCAGACCAGCCAGTTAATTTTTTTGTTGATAAGCCAATCAATTAATTGACAAGTCATTGCAGCTCTAGTCCTTGTGCTGCTGAGACAGTGCTGCAGATAAAATGCCAGTCTACAGTCTTGTGAACTGCGTGATACCTTTATCACTGTGATTGTTGACTAGGACATGGCCAGTCTCAGTAAAGTGACAAGTGAAAGTGATTAACATGTTTTAACAATATTTTTAACAGATCCAGAAGCTCTTGGCCCACCCGTCCCCTGACACCGGCCTCCTGGCCTTCTTCAGCAGTCTGTAGGGAGGTCATCACCTGTCCTTCTGTTTCTGATCTGTTACTGTACAGGATTTCACTGCTTTCAACATCCTGATAAAGTGCTTCAATAAAGTGAGCTGCTACTTTAAATATGTACTCCTGTTCTGTGCTTCTGTGTTCATGTTTCTAAATCAAGCCCACATGCCCAGTAATAGAGTAAGGGTTTGGATCTTAGTAAAACAACCAAAGAACTTTAGGTACATGTTACAGGTTGTTCCTGGCTCCTGGCCCACCCAGGACCAGAGGTGCAGAAACTTTTTCAGGTTGTGAAAGGCTGAAGAGGTGGGACCAGCTCATAGAGGCGGGCACAAAGAGTGATGCTACAGAGGGGGAGGAGTGAGTGACATCATTCGGGTAAAGTCAGAAAGGGAGGGGAAGGAGAGAGGGAGGGAGAGAAAAAGGAAGCTGTCGGATAAGTTTTTGTGTATAGTTCTCCAAAGTTACACAAACTTTTCACCAACCAAAGGTATGACTAGAGGCCTTGTGGAGATCAAGATGCTGAAAAGAGCAGTCTGAAGGGGAGGACGGACACCAGTTTGTCTGCAGTTGTGTGCAGCTGATGACAGCAACAAATAATAACACTCTTTAAGGCCTTGGGCCTCAAGTGACTACACAGAGGTAAGCACGTCACTCTTCATCTTGAGAAATTAGAGACTAGATGGAATTGGCATGTTTATATGTAGATACATTCAACATTTGCTTGTCAGTGAATAGTTACCAGAGAAGTATCCTGTGTCTCAACTTACTGGTTTGTAACTGACATTGATTGGCAGTATAGGATCAGGCACGATCCACAGTATTAAATTACAGGCATGAGTGAACGTAGTATGGCGTTCCTCACCGTTGTCCACAGTGTCCAGAGTAAACATGTAAAAGAACATGCTTATCTAGTACTTCCTCTTCTGATCCTTCAGATCCTGGACAAAGTGAAAAAAGAAAGACATGTCCTCTGACTTGGACTCTAGTCTCACCAGTATTGACTGGCTGCCTCAGCTGGGATTCAGCAGCCTGCGCCCGGGGAAAGAGAGAGGAGGAGGAGGTGCGGAGAGGGACAAGAAGAAAGACAGAGGGAGGGAGAGAGGAGACTTCCTACCCTCTGTGCCAGACCCTTCTCAGTCTAACTCTAAAGGAAAACCCCCTCACAGCTATGCCACTCTAATCGCTATGGCAATAGCAGCTTCACCTGAGAGGAAGTTAAGCTTGAATGACATCTACACCTGGATCAGTGACACTTTCCCTTACTACAGCCGAGCAGGCCGTGGCTGGAAGGTAAGCGTTAAGGTAGAACAACAACATATTCTCAGAAAATAGTATTGTTAGGTTTGTAACTAAAGTAGAAGCATGTTCAATGTGGTTCATTTGGTGATTGGTGATTTCAGTATTTGCATCACCAGCCAATACAGGCCTGAATTATATAATTCTGTGTCATTAACAGAACTCCATTCGGCATAATCTGTCTCTAAATAAGTGCTTCAGGAAAGTTCCTCGCCCACAGAGCGACCCTGGCAAGGTGATTTACTTTTTATGTTAAGACGTGCTTTTTGTTAGAATTTGCATCGTATGAGATGGAAGAAACGGTAAAGACTTAACGTTATTGTCATTCAAGGGTTCCTATTGGACAATGGATGCACCTGCAGAGGTGAATCAAGTGAGGGCACCTAAACGTCCCTATCCAGAGGAGGAAGAGGAGAGGAACGAGGTATGTTGTTTAACATTACTCAACTTGTATTGTGCCCAAAATACAAAAAAGTACAAGCACAACTTTGGGATTCTGGCATTTTATCCCCAAATGTTACTTTTAACTATATTAATTAGATCAAAGTAAGCAGAAGTTAGGCAGATTAAGATTTCAATGATGAATTGATTAAAGCTCATATTCATAAACACTTCACACACTGAAGGGACCAGTTGTACGAGACACTCGAGTTCATTGTATTCCTGATACCTTTTACTTCAGTGTTAGGTCACCACAAAACATTTTTACTAAATTATCTCTGGTGGTATGTACCCATGCAGATATGCTGAGGTTTTAAATGTATGAACCTGGTTTGAGAATTCTGAGAGTTCTACATACACCTTAAGAAATTAATGAGTGAAACTTCATTTGTGGTGTTTACAGAATTAAAAGAAATACATTAAACGTTCACAGTGTTGGGGACTACATGTAATTAAACTAGTAGTTTAACTACATTTTGCAGTAGCTTGATGGTCATGCAACTACACTCATATTTGCATGGTGATTCAAGTAGTTCAATTTATTTTTTGTGTTGTTAAGTTCTGAAACTGCAAAATATTTTAACCCATAAATAGAAATGAATGATTTTTATTTGTATTTTACCACTGTGTAACTGTCTTTGAGAGACCGTCTTTGACAAGTAAAATCATATGCCAAAATTTCTTCAAGCTGTTTTTATTGTCTAAAAAGGCACAAGTTGAATACTTGTAGTTATTAAGTCAGACTAATGTTCTAAAACCTTGCAAGTGTGAGGAGAGTTCTTTTATTTGAGAAGAGAAGACTAATAAAAGGATATTTCACTGGGTGAAATTTATTATGCATTAGCGTATCAAAATAAGCATGTACACATGGATCTTCACTGTTTTGGGAAAACAGAAAAGACTGTCCTCAACTTGTCGGTATACAATATTTGTATGAAAAGGTGTTACTATCTAATTGGTCAAAAACTGTTGGGGAGAAGCCGTGGTTTAAACTTAACTCTTCCGTTATTGGCCCTTCAGTCTGTCCGTCTGTCCTCCAATCGTCCTCTCTGCTCCAATGGGTGTGAACAGCGCCCTAAAAAGGGGAGGAATACCTATACTGTCTTAATTTCTACATAGACACTTACTTCTTCCTTTGTTTCCAACTAACTGTTCCATATTAGGCGTTGCTTTCCGGTTCCACTAATTAAAACTGCTCTGCCTGTGTGTGTGTGTAATGGTTCTACCTTTGAAGTTTTCTCCTCTTCCTGGCTTCAGATCTAATCTCTGTTTACTGACCATAGTGTCCCAGTAAACCCCAATTCCCCTGGGCTCATCTGCCAGGTGGTGATAGTAAAGTAACTGTGGACTCTCTTTGCCAAAGCTGTAAATCTAACGAGATTCAGTGTTTTAGTGAACCAGTCCTTTTGATGTTAAACAGGGTGATATGTAACTACATAAACATAACTGTGAGATTAAAGTATATAGACTTATGTATGCTATATAATAAAAACCTTAACTAATTCTATTCATATCTACTGAAAAATAAAAATCACCCTAACACAAGTTAAATATATTTTCTTCACTGTTGTAGTTGTAGTTAGATGATACAAAACCCAGATTTGTTTACAGCAAAATGTAACATTCTTTGCATTGTTGCCCTTGTAAAAAGCCTAGATGTAGTTTTATTTAGGACATATTTAGGTCTCAGCTAATAGACTCAACTGAGTGGCATTTGTTATTATTCTGTATCATGAATAGCGTAAATTTGAATTTTTATTTTTACTTTTTTGTTTTTACAGAGTAGTTTGAAATAATTGAATTTTTGTGAGTAGTTTTAGTTAATCAAACCAGATTTTTCCCTAGGGGAACTTTAACTTCTTCCAGAGTGAAGTAATTGGTAGTTTGCAAAGCTACACTTTCAAAGTAGCTTCCTCAACACTTAAAATTCAACACCAATGTCTTTCCAGAAACAGTATTACTCTGGATAATCTGCAGACATGGCCTTCAGCAATTTTGATAGGGCTACTTTATATAGAAGAAACTGTTGCCATAAAAACTGTTTACAGTGTTTCTGTAGATTAGTCACTACTCACTTATGTTGTACTGGGCTGGACACAGAAACTGAAGCAGAGGTATCTCAAAACCAGAAGGGATAAAAGCAGGGGTTACATTTAAAAACTGTGTTTTTGATTTATATTTTTCATTTTGTATTTGACTATAACTTGAGTTAACTACATTTAGTTTTTTACAGGATTTTAATTGCTTTTTCACCACTGCAAACAGTAACACTGTGCTGTTACAGGTTCCACAAGTACCAGGGACCAAAGCAGACAGGGGTCCCTCCCCTCATCAACTACAAACCGCCCCACACACAGACCACCAGCTTCTTAACGCAGAGCCCCTCGGAACTATCCAGCAACAATCTCCCCAGCCTACTTCCCTTTCTCCTCCCCCATGCAAGGTAGAGTCACTTCCTCCTGTCTTTATCATAGCCAGTTCTTCTGGGTGGTTTTCTTAATTAAACACCACCTAACTTAATATCTTATCTTTTATCCTCACAGCAGCCATCACCCTACATGCCAAGCTCCGTCTCCAGTCTCCCTGTCCCTCATTCGTCCGTCTCTCCTTCAGCTGAGCTCCCAGCTGCTGCTCCAGTGGCCACCATCAATTCTTTTCCACCTGCCTATTCACCTGGGCCCCATTTTTCCATCCACACTACTTCTGCTACACATCTGTCTGCTGCCAGTATATCTACAGCTTCTCCAGCTGCTCCGTCGTTCTCTGATGCTTCTGATTCTTTTCCTGCTAATTCAGGACTCGTATCTGTTTCCACATTCTCCTGCACCCCTAACACGACACCTGTGCCAGCTTGCAGCGCATCAGGACCTGCTCATTCTTCTGTATGTGCTGTGCCTTCATGTGTTGCTGCCCCTGCTGTTGGCTCATTGAACAACACTGATCCTCCACTGCGTTTCACCTTTGATGAGCTGAACCTACCGGACTTGTATGCATCTTTTAAGTCTCTCGTCAAGACTATGCGTGAGAGGGGAGGCTCGCAGTGTAAGTGCTATGTGTGTACGGGTGTTCTGTGCACATTAGTTTTAAAAATTATACATGACACACATAAATGGCTCGGGCAAAGGACTTATTTTCTTTTTCTTCCAGCGGATGGTGCTGCCCCAAACCATGACATTACTCCACTTCACACTCCAACTCTGTTACCGCTGTCTCCTCACCCTGCGCCTGCACCACCTCCACCACCTCCACCAGCTGCACATCCTCATGAGACAGAACGCATTTCACAGTACAGTGAGTCTCGCATTATCTTATGAACTCCCTAATGCTGTACTGTTTTTAAAACCAGCAACATAAGACAGTACGTTGCTTTCTAAAGTTACTTTCCTGCCTCCCACTTTAGCTGTGCCACCTGACTGGTTCAGTAACCCAGATTCTCTGAAGGAGAGCTTCCGCATTGCCAGCCATTTAGACTGGGCAAACATAGACCTCTCTGGTCACCCAGGTCTGTGCTCCTCTCAGTCTTGTTCTCCACACCCATTTTCTAGATCTGCCTACCTCTAAACGTTTCCCTAATTTTCTGTTGTTTCCAGACTTGCTGGAGAGCATGCGGCAGGCAGAGCTCTGCGACTGGGCGCTGGACCCGAAAAAAACTCTGTGACTCTCGGAACCGCTTCTTCACTCAGAAAGGCATGATCACCTCTGGCAACAACTCCCCACTGGCCATCGGTGCACCTCACCCCTTACAAGCCCTGCCAGCCACCTCCAATCCACCTCCTACCCTCGCCAGCCTCACTCACCCCTCACCCCTCCCTTACCCTCCAATACTACCCCCCGCCAACGGAGCACAGCTGCCCCGGAGGGCTCTGCACATGCAAGCACCAGGCCTTCAAAGACCACAACTAATGCAGCCTGCCAATACAACCGGTAAGAGTTTAAATTTATGTTGTTGTTTTCTTGTAAGCTTTTTTTTAATCACAACTTAGCAGAATCCAGTGTGGCTTGTGAAAGACTCATAAGGATAGGTTCACACTTTTCAAGCCTGTCTTAAAAAAATAATACTCACACCCACTTATGTACTCTGAAATAGTGTGTGCTCGCTGCAGTCACTTCTTTCTGAAGGCATCTCTTCTAAAGGAGATTTTAATGTGAATGATGGATGGGAG
The DNA here is from genome assembly GCF_001952655.1 of Monopterus albus. Taxonomy (NCBI): domain Eukaryota; kingdom Metazoa; phylum Chordata; class Actinopteri; order Synbranchiformes; family Synbranchidae; genus Monopterus; species Monopterus albus. Next base: position 990,797 of record NW_018128072.1, read on the forward strand.
ACAAAATGCAGAGTCTGTATTTAGTGTTAAATGCACATTAACATGAAACAGATATGAGGATCAAGTTGATATTGATCAAAGTTTATGCTTTTAGTACCAATTTTTTTTTTCCATACTATGTCTCCACCACAGCTCAGTGAGAAAACACTGTCCAGGGAAAGACAAAGTGAGGGATCCCATATTAGCTTCAGCTGAATGATGTTAGAAAGGGATTTCTTTAAAAGCCATTATGGACAGGAAAAGTTATTTACAGTGACCAAAAACTGTTTCAATGAACATATGGACATGTAACTGCTTTATTAAGGTAGACATAAAAAAATAGGACTTGCAGTCTGACTGTTGTGAAGCACAAGTTATTTAAAAGTTGTTAGAAGTTTTCACTTCCCTTTGCTCGAACATTTAGACCATGTTTCTCTTTCCATCTCAGCTGGGATGCAGCCTCAGTCTATGACACCTCGACAGCGTCTTCCATTAAAGAGTCTGCACAGCAACAGTGAGGAGATCCAGGATGACTTTGACTGGGATTCTCTGCTCATTTGACTTTCTCTCTCAGCGTGGAGAACCGGAACTTTTCAGAGAAATGACTCTTTACATGTTCACTAAATGTAGCCTCACTTTTGTGGATCTCGAAGCTTCTCTGAGAGCAACTTTGGATCCAGTTATGACACATATGACTGAGTGCTGCAGTTTAAGGTTAAGATAGTTGTAATTTTTTTTAAACTGTATTCAAATTCATATGCTGAAATAACTTTTTAGCCTATCTATGCAATAGTTGGAAGGGGGGTGTTTTCTGTCATGTTATAGTTTCACAGACATGTTCTCCAAAGAAAATAAAGTGTAAACTGAAGAAATGATACATAGATGGGATAAGGACATAACCGTTACTACAGAGCAAGCACAAAACCAGCCAAATGCACATCCCGTGTTTTTGTTTTATTTCATAAATTTCTTCAGATTTTCTTCCATTTTACTTCTCAAATGTGAATGTTCACAGTCACCACACAAAGTTCAACCTTACCCGATAAAAGATATTTTTCTCATTGATATAAAATAACAGTAAATTTAGCTAACTAAATTAAAAGAACATCATGGAGCATGTCATCACATCCCTGGTGGTTTTTTCCCTCCTTTCATTCATTGAAATAATTGTCTTTTTTTTTTTTTTTTGAAAAAAGCAGAGCATGTCCCTCCCTCCCTAGAGAACAGGAATGAAACACGAGGACAGCAGTGCCTGGGACACCTGTGCACCAGTGACCCCATATGAAATGCATGATTGTGAAAATAAAACTGCTTCTGATTGACAATAAAAATAGTGTGAAATGACATTGGCAGAGATACATGTAACTCTTAAAATACCTCATTTGAAAACCCAACATTACATCGTATTAATACAAATGACAAAACAAAAATGTTTCTTCCTTTCTGAGTTGCTGCAATTAGAGCAGACACAGGAAAAATGGCGACATACACTGAAACATATACACATAAACAGCCATTTATACTACTGCATACTTGCACACTCACAAATGAGCATTTGTGTTCCCATTCACACCTTGCTGCACACACGCGCACACACACACCTTGTCATTTTTTGTTCCATCAGAGCACAGATGTCAATAATCAGGACGAAAAAGCAAAAATAAGCATGTGATTTAAATGGCATCAGTGTTTGATTTTCCTTTTATTTGTTACCAAAAATTGAAAAAAAGAAAGAAAATAAATTACATTTAACATTAAATTAAAAATGGACTAGTTGAAACAATTTGACCATATTGTGCCTGAAATGTTAAAGCAGGTTTTTCAGTCTGTATCTCAGTCTGGAGTTCATTAAAAATCCTTCATGCGTTCCTTTCATTGAAGTGATTCAGTGTTTGTCTTCATTCTAGAGCGAGAAAAGAGGAAGAGGCAGGTACAACAGTTTCTCTGTTCAGTTTGTTAGTGGCTATGTCTCCCAACCCCCCCTCTCTCTCTCAGTGCAGTACTATTAGAACAGAGTGACACTACTGAAAAAGCCTCCTGCTCTCACAGACTTACCTTCATCTCAGAAAGGACTGGGGAAAGAAAAGAAAAGAAAAACCAGCACATAGACCAATACAGAACAGAACACGATTTAAACAAAATAAATAGATCTCCATTTACTGCCCCAAAATAACCTATACTGAAATGAAAGGAACCAAATGTAGAAAATTACTCTGAAATGAAATAATGCTTTCAAAGGAAAAGAACCTCAGTTTTTGATTTTGTTTACTGTTTTTCTTTAAATATAGCGATGCTGACATTTTTCTTTTTGGACACAAATCATGTTGAAGGGGGGGATGAATGAGGGGGGGCAGCAGGTAAGACAGAAGTAGTGGTGACACTGCCTCAAAGAAGAAAAGGGTTGGTGCTTGCTCCCGTTGTCCCTCCACCTCCCACTGATCCTCCTGCTCCCATCACTCCTCCTGTTCCAGCGGGCCCACCCAAAATCAACTGAGGAGGTGCTGCACCTCCGGCCCCCAGGGCCAAGCCTGGAGGTGCCATAGGAGAGAGCCCACTGTAGGGCATGCCCATGGGGCTGGCCTGCACCATGCTCAGGCCCATTCCTGGAGCCCCCATGCCTACACTCATGGGCCCCATGCCCATTCCTGGTTGCACCATGCCCAGCATGGGATTGGGAGGCACAGGACTGGTGCGGAGGGCACTCAGGCCGAGAGATGAGGGCTGAGGTGAGATGGAAGTCATGGATGGGGCCACGCCAAATGGGTTGGAAGAGGCAGGTGTTGGAGAAACCCCCCTACTGGAGATGGTGCTGCCAGGAGTCACTGCCATACCAGGAGCGGGAGATGAACCTGAGTGTCAAAGGTGACAGACAACATAGAAAACAAAAGCAACATAAGTCACATGAGAATATCTGATTTTCACCCATACATTATGTTCCTGAGTGGTGCAGTGTTTAGCACTGTCACCTCATGGCAAGAAGGTTCTGGGTTCAAACCCTGTGGCCAACTAGGGCCTTTCTGTGTGGAGTTGGCATGTTCTCCCTGAGCCTGTGCTGTAGGTGTGAGTGCTTGTCTGTCAGCCTGTACAGGGTGTAGTCCACTTCTCGCCCGGTGTCAGCTGGGATTGGTTGACTGTTCTTTCTTCACAGTCTTTTGGTGAAACTATTTCCCATGCATCTCTTTGTTTCTTGTATAGCCGCCTTGGTGTTAATTAAGTGCATGACAACAATGTTGCCTGGAATGTCATAATGGCACAGCTCCACAAAGTTTGCCTCCAGGTCATCACAGAGTCTCCAACATGGTTGGTGGGTGATTAACTGTGTAGGAGGTGGCTTGCTCAGAGAAACCACTTTCTTTTTTTTCAGTCAACCTCTCCCAACATATTTGAGTTAATGGTGATACACTGTGGTTCATGACATTTAATATGATCCGTTTAGAATGTACTTTATTTAATTTTAACTTAAGGGGTTGTGTGCTGAAGAGGAAGAGACGGAAGGAGGTGGCGGTTGCTTGGGTTTGGGTTTAGATGATACCAGGGAATCAAGATCCACCAATGCTGCGTTGGGGCCGAGGAAGGACTCAGGCGTCTTACGAACAGGAAGTGAAGAACCGAGAGATGACAGGTCAAATTGCACTGGTGAGCTTGTACCGTCACCGCCTGCTGCTGAAGACCCTCGTCGCTCGGGGTCTTCTAAGAAATGGAAATGAAGAATGGACAGAAATAGCAAGTCAAGCACTGAAAGAAAAATGTCAGCTAATAGACCACAATATAAAACAGCATTACAACAGGTAGTAGAGGAGGATGAAATGTAGGACAAGACAACTTGACAAATCAGTGCCTATATGTGTGTGTAAACTAGGAAGATGTACGAATACCTCGATGCTTGTGAGTCCATGTAGCTTTAAGTGTGAATGTACCTGTGCCATTAGTGTGTTTGACGGTGCCACTCCAGATGTCGGAGCTGATAGGGTCAGAGGCAGGGACAGGCCCGTCCCTTGCCCAGGGGTCTACTGGCCCCCCCGAGGAGGAAGTGCTGGGAGGCACTGAGGGACCCCAGGGGTCGGCACTGGGGGGGGTCACAGCTACAGGGGAGGGGAGGAGACGCAGGGCAGGGGAGGGTTAACACAACACCTTACAGTACAATCCAGAACATGGAGGGATCAGGAAGTCGGGCTGGTTCTAACAGTATTTCTCTCCTTGACCTCCCCAGTAACACTGAGCAAACAAATGAGGACAGTGAAGGCAGAGTTTCAGCATTTGTTCATGTTACTTTCACCTGTTCAATATCTGAAGCTCAGTGGAGGTAAAGGAGAGATAATAAAAAGCTAACTGATACATTATAAAGGCAGAAGGGCAAGAGAGTGAGCTCTGGTTGAGACATGGCCACATTCAGTCCTGAGATGAAACAAAAGGATAAAAATCCCTAGTTTAGACATAAAGGGAGATGGATTTAGCATTTTTGCTTTCCTCATGACAAACAGAAAATGTAAGTGGATGACAAGATACAACAGTGTGGTGACATGACAGAAAATGTAACGGGGCTGTTTTGATAACAGGACATGGAGCAGTGGAGTGAAGAGGAGTTTTCACATCCTCTTTCATCCACAGAGCAGGACACTGTTCTCTGTAGTTGTGAGGACATTCCCACAAACCTGACTGCCTACACAGTCAATATGTGACCAGTGCTGTAACTGCATACCTGAGCTACCCCAGGGGTCAACGTTGTTAACTCTGTTGGACGTCTCTCCCCAGGGGTCTGGAGGAGGGGCTATAGTGGGTGGAGCTCCCCCACCCCAAGGGTCAGAACTTGTAGGGGATGTGGGGGACGCCATGCCCCATGGGTCTGTGGGAGCTGTGCCCCACGGGCCTGAGGCAGAAGGAGCAGGAACTGTAGGTGGAGGAGAGGGGCCAGCAGAACCCACAGTGGTGGCAGCAGGGGCGCCCCAGGGGTCCACAGCACTCAGCTCCATCAAGGTGCTCTGAAAAACAGAATATATTATGGATTTTAATATAAAATAGATATTAGTTAAGTGTTTAAAGAGAAAATGCACAGAATTGAGAAACAGACGGAAATGGACCCAAGCTCATCCCCGATGGAGCAAGAGACAGTGGAAACGTGTTCTGAGGTCAGGCGAGCCCATGTTTCAGCTTGTTTTGAGAAAAATGGATGTTGGCTTCTTTGTGCCAAAGATGAAAAAACTGTCCAGGCTATTATCAGCAAAAGGTGCAAATTAAGTTGGTCAGTGAAAACATTGAAAACCTGTTCTTTGTACTTTTGTCAGTTAAATCATGGTTTGAGCAAATTAACATATGGCATATTTTAGTTTTTATTGTAATTTGGAAAATGGGGTTTATGTATTACTGTTATACATTCGCCAATATGTACACAACAGTCAACAGTTAAGACACCTCATTCAACAGTTTCTTTGTCTCTATTATTTTCTATATTGTATATTAATAAAGACATCAAACTAACTAATCAACCCAATGCTAAAGTGTACATGTACAAAGAAATAGAAAAACAAAGAGGGAGGGAGGGGGAGAGAGAGAGAGAGAGAGAGAGCGCTATAGATACATTTCACCTCCTCTGACTTCGGCTTCTCCCTCTTACTCTCCTCAATGGCCATTTGCAGTCTCAGGTCATCACCTCTACGCAGTCTCTCCTCCTGCCAGTCACACACACACTGATGTCAGCAGCCTGAGACACACAACCTTGGAAACCTCACCACAGTTTACAATTCCTCAACTCACGTCTGAAATGGTGGGCGCGGAAATTGAAAACCTGACCTCTCATCATTATCTACGGTCTATAGATAAGGCGAATCGGCCAATCCCTATATCTCACGACACTCCTGTAAAACATGGTTTAGACATAAATATGAAGTGAATCCCCAGCATAAACAGTCTTTTAGCTGAACGTAGCAGAGTGTGTTAATCATCTAGCTTACCTGGAGCACAGTACGCTACAATTTTTAAAAAAACGAAATAGGACAGGCTTAATACCAATACAAAAAAAAAAAATTAGACATGATTCAGATCTTGCCGACTGACAAATGCCACTTTATTTTCCACTCCATTCTAAGGTGGACTGACTGTTAAACAACAGAACGCCAATTAATCTGTGAGGAAACATGCTTTTTATGCTACAGAACTGAGCAGGTCTTACACTAGAAGCTACTGTATCTAACAACATTGGCTTTTCCTTTCAGTTCTCTGCATTAGTTCGCAGACTAACATCTATTTGTGCAGGACTGTAACGAAGTACAATGCATGCATGTTTTCCACTCAGTGAACACAGCAGAAGGAAGCTAGTTAGATGTAACAGGTAAAGAAAGAGTATCTCATATCAAGACGACAGTTGAAGGCATGCTATCAGAGAAGGTAACATGAAGGAAAGAATCATCAGTGCCGTCAAGCCACTTGTTTAATTGAGTTAGTTATGGTAAATATTTGTCAGTGCCATGCAAATTCAACAGAGTTAATCAATTCTTTGGGTGTTCACTTGTGTGCAGTCTTAATGCATCTTGACAAGGATATGAAAAGCGCATACGCTGCACGCTTTTGATGAGTGCAAGCGCTATGTAACAACAAGTCAGTGTACAGGAAACTAAATCATCTCAACAATATTATTGCAGTCTGATGCAAATTTGTAACTTGAGGAAAATGACACATGACAAATACGAGCAGAAATTAATTTTCTTGATTGATCGATGTTTGATGCGTGTTTGAGAAATTCCAATTGACAGAAAAACAGATAGGTAGTGACTGGCTGGCCAGTCGGCTAGGTGCACTCTCTGCCCCTGACCTTTTGTTGCATCTCTTTGCTGAGTGTGATTGCATAGCGGAGCTCTGCATCCTCCAGAGGGTCCGTGCTAGTCTGGGGGAGGTCAGGGGTTACATGGTGAGAGCAAAGCTAAGTGTATGTAGTGAATACTATCAGTAATTTCCCTCTGCCTAAGTGCTGCAATAATTTAGCTAAGAGAGCACTAACCTAGCTAGACTGCTTTGTGTTACCTGCTCTGCCTCTTCTTTACTCATGGCCAAAGCCAACTGTAGCTGCAGGTCTTCCTCTCCAGAGCTCTGTGGCCAGGCTTGTTCAGGGTCTGCCCCTCCGGAGTGGGAGCCCAGTGACAGACTGCCCCCCAGGCTGGGTGCTGAGGGAGCCGAGGAAGCTAGAGTTAAGACACATATGCATATACACAGATAAGAGCTTATCTTAGGTTATCGACTACTATGAACTCTAGGCCCTTTGGTGTCAGTCCATCCCTTTTTCTAAAGGTAATACTGTAACTCTGAGTGCTAGCTGAATCTAATAAACACTGTTTTAAGCAGCTGCCTCACCACTGGAGGTCTGTGCCATCTTCTCTTTGGTTTTGAGGGCATGAATCCTCTCCTCTCTTAGTCTCTCTTCATCTTTCAACAGCGTCACTAGCTGTTTGGCTTTCTCTCGCACATTCACGCCCTTGTAAAATAGAAGTGCAGTATAAACAAAGTATTACATGCTGCAAATTGGTGTACAGTTTATAATGCTCAATATTACATACACAACAGACATCAAATAGTTACAGTGCACACCTTACATTTAGTGTAACAGTCTGTTACCTTATCATAGCTTCAGTTATAAAAACAAAAAAAATTAAGGCTGGCTTTGTAGATTTGCACAAGAGGTCAAAAAAGTTATTGTAAAATGTCCTTGAATGAACAAGCAGCATGTTTGACAGTTTGCCAGCATTCCATAAAGGTGGACCTTACTCACTAATAACCTTATGTTTCTATACAGCCTTGTAGACACTAGTGCTTGTGTACCTGGTCTTTGCCATCCCTGTCTATGTACTGGAAATCCTTGAGGGTCTGGACTGCATATATGTTCTCTCGGCACTGCTGGGCAACACGTTCTGAACCTGTCTTAATCAGGTACTCCATAAGAGTCATAGCCTGGTGAAAATACAAATCAGAACCAGCTTGGTGTATAAAAAGGTCTGTACACTGATACAGTAGAAATGCAAATGGTAATGCAGTTAATATATAACCCTTTCCAATTCCATGTTACACTCACCAGCCACTTATTAGGTACGTTGGTACAATTGTATGCTATCCAATGCAACCCTTCCACCTTAACGTCTGTGTTTATGAAGCTCAAAATGTTTGTTTTTGGTGAAATTGTCATACATGTATAAATTCAATTATATGATTTTTTTAGGTCAAAGATAAAGGTGGTGGACTACATTATTTATTCAGAGGTGCTCCTATTATTCTGACCCTCATGTATCTAGCTGGGAGGACAAAAAAATAGACACACCTCTGAAGAATGGACACACACACACACACACACACACACACTTTATAAAACTAGCAATATTTGGTCTGTCTGAGATTTCAGCAGAAATTTCTGAGTTTTTGTCATTCTGCATTATCACAATAAAAAAAGGGACCCTTTGCACTGTGGGACTGTGGACATGTCATGGACATGTATTGGTAGGTAACAAAAGAACATAATGTACATTTTTCACTCCATCTTTTTGAAGGCTCAATGTAATACATTTCACACTCAAAAAATGGACATCTAAATAAAACATTAGACAACACACATAATGAAGTATGTAGTAAACATGAGGTGATTTTGTACATATCCTAGTGTCAGAATATCTTTACAATGCACACCGCTGCAATACTGGTACCAGTGCATCAAAAATGTACAGTGAAAGAACATGTTATATTAGTGCATTATGTTGATAATGCATCATAAGTATATGCACCAACTTCAACTCACACACCTTGTACACATGTCTCCAGTTCTTGCCATGGTCATTGAGGCGTTTCCACACCATACTCATGATTTCTGAGAAGGCCACAACATTGTAGGTCAGATCAGCGATCTCTGACATCAGAGAGCTGCTGGGACCCCAGGGGTCATTGGACGTCGCTTCTCTAACCTTGACAACAACACAGTAGGGGGACAAATATTAATTATATTCCATCCATCCTATCTGTGATAAGAATAACTTCAGGTCATTACTTTGTGACAATTTAGTAGCCCACGCTGTTCTAAGAAGTGATGCAAACTCAATCAGGACACAAGCTGGAGAGAGGCAAAATAATGAACGGATAATATGTTTAGATAAGCTATGTATAACAAGGGGGAAAGAGGGAGTAGGTCATTTCAAAGAAATATTAGATTGACAGCAGATACATAATGTCATCTGTGCAACAGGGATATATGGGCTACACATAAGTTGTGGACATAGGGTGATGTGGGTGTAAAAAAGAGAGAGAGAGAAGAAAAGTCAGATGAGTGAATGGACACAAAACCTTGATTTCAGCCTCTGAATAGTTGTGGACGATGTTCTTTACTTGTCGCCGTAGCGATGAGGTCGACATGGCAATGGTGTGGCCGTCGAATTCTGATGCGATCTGAACAACGGATGGAGAAGAGGGGTTGTAAAGTATAGTTAATATAATCAAAGCTGTCATAGGGCACAGAACTGTTTAATTTCCAACATATACACTTATTTAAATGAGGACTATTGAAAGAAGAGAGCAAGAAGATAAAGAGATTTAAAAAAGACTAGAGAAGAGGTATGTAAATACAAAGGTCAGAATGGAAGAACAGACAGTGTGAATATGGTAGGGATGGGCAGTTCAAGCTAAAATGCTATTTGAATTATTCGAAGGTTGCTGAGAGTGCCAGTCCCACTGCTCCGTCAGTGTTCTGTGGCGTCAGAAAGCAAAATCGGCAGGTTTTCAGCAGCATGTCACTCCGACATTGCTTTAGTCTGAAGAACAGCACTCCGCTTTTTCTGGTCTCTTATATAATGGCAGGTGACTCTCACTTACTGTACGATTCAGGTGTAAACGCTGTTCGTGCACCTGTGGTCAGAGGCACCTTTTCAACACTTGTCAAACTACTGCACAGCTCACACGTATTATCATCATACAGTTTATCCCACTGTGACGTGACTGTTTTTCTTGATGGCTGTAGTCTCTGCATGTTTCTGCTGTTTATATTTTTGGAGCTGTGGTAAAATGTTGTACTGACCTCGTTATCAAGTTATTTCAAGGCGCTGGTAAAAGCAAGGGAAATCAGTGGCTCCTTGTTTTAAACACAAAATCATAGTTGCAAGAAATTTTCAATTTTTTAAAAATGCCATGACTATTTGAATATTCAAAAATCATTGCCCATAGAACTCAATCTTAAATTATGCAGCTGCTACCATCAACAGATGGACAAAGAGTCGTGCACACCTGTTACACAAGAATGATGCAGAATAAGGCTCTCTCTTCTTGGTGTCCTTCTGTTTTCCTGTCTTGTGCGTCACTCATTCAGGGAGAGCTGTATCTCAGTTTGTCTGTTTCTTCCTGTGGCAACATTGGGTCGCAAAGCCACAGGTGTAGGGGGATGAAAACTATGGAGCAAGATTGAGAGTAATATTAATACCAAATTAATCAGAACTGATGAATCCTCTTGGATGACAGGTGAAATGTCTTCAACCTAAAAATCTAGTCCAGCTGAAGTTTTTTCAGATTAATACCAAATGCAGAGTGATTTGGAGATTACTGCTGCATCACAACAAACAGACGAGCTAAAACTTATGCCAGTAGTACTTCCAAAATAACTGTTAGAAAATAAAGACAATGCATATATTCAGCTACAAAAAAATCACATGCTCTGGTGCTGACTGATCCACGCAACAGATAATCAAAAATACAACATATCAGTTACATGCTTTATCTTACTCATCAAAGGTAAAGCTCTTAGACAGAAAATAATAACCCTTTAGTTGTTTAAGATAATTATTTTCTCAAGATTTAGCAGGTAGTATGAACAAAAAAACCTAAACTGCAGCTGCAGGTTTAACATTAGCCGAGATGGAAGTCGGGTATTTTAGTAGTAAGACACATACTTCACATGTTCAAGTTCACACTGTAGCACCCGTTCCAGGAAATAACTATGTTCACATTTAAAAAAATATTTAGCCAACTTTCCATCAGGGAGATGTAGTAATAAATACTGTATTTAAGAGAAACATCTTTTCGAATCCTGCTGGCTTCTACGTAATAACATTCATCTATTTACTTCATTTCAGGTAACACTTATACCTTATCATTCAACTACCAACATTATAAATTCACTTATATTACCAGGAACATAAAATCCAGTAGCATGATTTCTCCTGAATAGATTAATAAAAACACCGTATAACCAACAGTCTAGGCAATAATGAGTGACAGAGAGGTAGTAATGTACCTAGAACTTCTCAAAACATACAGCTGTCAAGCCTCAAAACAGCTGCCCTGCAACAGTGAAAAACCATGCAAATTTTTGCCTCAGTCAGTTATTAACACGAAGCAGGGTGTAGACTCAGTGAGAATGTTATTAGCAAAGCTAGTGGAAAAACATTGTCTAGTGCAATGAATGATGCTTTCTGACTGGGTGGGTGGGTGGGGGTCTGAATTTGACATCATGCCTGCTGCTGGTGTAATGGCATGTGGAGAATGATTGTGTGGCACTGTACCGGAGTGTCTCTCAGTACTGACTGAGCATTGTCTGCATTTGACTGCTTGCACAGCAGGTTGAAATGCTGTTGCTGACCAGGTGCATCCTTTCACTGGCACAACCTGCACTTTCTAACCAAACAGATGCCACCTTGGCTGTTATCACAAAACAACAAAAGGTAGGCAAAGTAAACAAAGAACTTTTTGAAATTGACATTCAGAATAACCAAATCACCTACAGAAATAATTTCACTCAACTCAGACCTAATCAGTCTTGTATTATTAAAAAAAAACACTCACTCATTATCCAGTTATTCTTCTGCCTGTTTATACAATATTTCAGTTTAGACATGTTCATCTCTGCAGATGTACCAGAGAGAAAAGAGGAGGCTGCTGAAGCAAGCTCATCAGAGGGAATTCAATATAATCTTAAAATGTATTTCTAGTGTTCGGCCACTCCCTCAACTACCATCTCAACTGTCATCTCTCAAGAAATGAAGGGAAGAAGGCACAATCTCTTTTCTATAGCAGATGATAAACTAATCCCACCCACTGTATGAACTTTTCCCTCTACCTAGGGAAATAAGCACTGGCAGAATAGAATAAAAAAAGTGCTGCTCTTTCAATTCACCCAGCCTTCAACAGTCCTTCCTGCATAGCACGCAGACCCAACAGTAACAGGGAAGTAAACAGCCTGACCTTACACCATCCAGCATTAGCCTAAAATGTGAGATTATCTGAACTTTTTTTTTTACTTTATGGGACTGAAACCAACAATTATATCATTTTCAATAATTCCTTTAATGACTTTCTGGAATAACAGTCTATACAGTGCCAGGAAAACATGAAAATTGGACAATTCCCAAAGCCCAAGGTAACATATACAAACTGCCCAAACCTCCAAGAAATTCCATTTACCTGCATTAAAAAAATAATGAAATAAAAGTACAAGTATTTGAGAATCTGGAATAAGAGCTTTTTGCACGATTTCCTTATGGATGACTCAATGAAACTGACAAATCAGCAGCTATTAAAATACTTGCAGATTATTTTTCTGCTGTTTGACCAGCTGATAATCGTTCATCAGTGCAGTTCTATATGTTTGTAAAGCAGAATATACTTTAGACTGGGTTCGTACTTTCTTAAATATAGTACAACTTGTTCTATGAGTGCTGTATTCAACAAATATGATTAAATCTACATAAAATACTTGTACGAGTTTTTAAAAGTACTTTGGCAAGCCAGTAACATGTCAAATGTGCTATAAAAGAACTCAACTATTCTGCAGGTCAGACAAAGATGAGACCATGTTGAACCTAAGGCAACCAACTGCAAAAGCCAGTTCAGTGACTCCTGAAGCTGTGTACCAAAGTTCAGACACGCAAGCTAATCTCTGATAAGGGACATACACGCTCTTTGTACATGTATCTCAGGCTTCACATTGTCTTATGTGTCCACAGTCTCTGACACTTATTGGTCCGATCACTTACATGCACTTGAAGTTGCACGACCCAGAGAAGTTAGTCCCACCATGCCGTTAGCAATCATTAGCCAGCCAGACAACAGCAGATTTCCCTGACACATCTTCCAAGCTAGCTACCCTAATGTAATGCCAGTAACAAAAAGTTAAGCTAAACATTAGCGTCATACACAATCTGTATGGGAAATATAATTTATAAACAATTGATAAAGATAGTTTGCCAAGCAACATTAGTTGTCACCTGGTGTTATTACCGTACCTTAGCAAGCAACTCTCCCATTCTAACCTTAAGCAAATCGAAACAGCTGGAGAGGCAGTGTGCCATCAAGGTTTTGGGTAAAGTCTGGGCAAAGTGTAAACAGGGGTACAGAAGAGTGTAGCTAGGTACACATGAGGAGACACACTATTGTCAAAAATAAGGTGACGTTCCCGTCACAACAGCGAATCACCAGACTAAAAACAAACGTTAAGGTTACCTGCCAGTTTAACTGAAAATGAAATCACTTACTGCTCTGTTGCTAGGAAAGATTAACCAGCTAGCAAGGTAGCACTTAGCTAGTTCGCAAATGGCAACAGGACTGCCAGACTGTACACGCTTTAACAAGGACACGTCCTGATCCTGGGCAACGCGTAACATACACGCTCACATTACAAGGCAAAACGTCAAAAATCTGTGGACAACACAACATAATAAATATCTAGATGAAGTGTGTACTGACCCTGTTGTAGCTTGAATATGCGAGGAGATGGCCGAATTTCCGCTTCCGCTCCCGACCACAGGAAAGACCGCACCCCCCGTAGCTGTGTTTTCCTGTGATGGGTGTAGAAGGCTCATGAATAATTAATTTACTTATTTTAACAGCCAAAATGAAAGTCCGGAATAAACATACACGCAACGATTATTATTCATGTTTAAAGCCTTCCGAGGAGAAACAGGAAGTTATTTTTTTTATGGATGTTTGACCTACATACTGTACCTATTAAATTATTCAAATTATGTCATGTTGATAGAACAAATTACATTCCCCTTCTTACTCTTGGCAATTTTTAATGGTCTGTTTTTTATTTTACTTTATTTTTATTTTATTAAATATTTACATTATACACGATATACTGCAGCACATAGAGCACACGGGCTGTAGATGTGAAGAGAATTATACAAAGACCAAGTGGGCTAAGTAGGTGGCAATATCTACTGCACATAAGCAAAAATTTTAGGTACTTAATTTTCAGTATAGGCTATACTACTTCTATACTCTACCTTACTATACTTCTACTCCACTATATTTATTTAACAACTATAGATACTAGTTGACTTAGTCGTAAGTAATATATAATTATATATAAGCTTGTTGGTCTCGAAAAATCCTACCAGTGGCTGGACAAAGCTGGACTGAAAGACAGCACAGAGGCACTAATCCTGGCAGCACAGGAACAGGCTCTAAGTACAAGATCACTAGAGGCCGGTGTCTACCATACTAGGCAGGACACCAGGTGCAGGCTGTGCAAAGATGCCCCTGAGACAATCCAGCACATTACAGCAGGGTGCAAGATGCTAGCAGGCAGGGGATACATGGAACGTCATAACCAAGTGGCTGACTCTAATGTACAGAAACATCTGTGCTGAGTACAGTCTGGAAGTCCCAAAGTCAAAATGGGATACACCTCAAAAGGTGGTTGAGAATGACCAAGCTAAGATCCTGTGGGACTTCCAGATACAAACTGACAAACTGGTAATGGCCAACCAACCGGACATAGTAGTGGTGGACAAACAGAAGAAGAAGGCCGTAGTGATAAATGTTAGATGTAGCAATCCCAAGCGATAGCAACATCAGGAAGAAGGAACACGAGAAGCTTGAGAAATACCAAGG
>NW_018128072.1:1006198-1009193 GCF_001952655.1 Monopterus albus
TATATATATATGATGCTGTATATAACTTATACGGCATTCATTAAAGTAAGACCAGTCTAGTCCAGTATTGCACCCTATATTTCATTGATAAATCACGTAATGTAAAGCACTTTACTGTTTCTGGTTTCTCCTCAGTAATGCTGTAACCCACACTGTCCACAGAGAGGCATCCTTGAACTAACTCAAGTGAAATCAGCATATCTTCGTTCAGGGTCGTCTGCCTGTGTAACGTTACATAATACGTGCTAAGTCCCATAGCTCAGAACAGCACAGTAACAGCTGTCATGCATGTGTGATACAGTGCAAGCTCCCCTTTTATCTTTAAATGCTTTATCCATTTATCTTTACCTTGTCTCTCTGGAGGAGAGAACTGAAAAAACATTGTGGCATGACTCCAGCAAACCACATGTACTGGATTGTTGCACTGCTTTGGAAACACTAATCTCATGAAGATGAAACACAAAAAGGCAAGCATTAAAACTATTTTGGCAGGTGTTGTTCCACTGCTATGTCACAGAGAAAGTTTATTCAGTATTTCCTTATTCTTATATTTAGTATTATATTCTGTTAGAAAAGAGTAGTTTGAGACATCTGTTTTGGCACTAAGAAAATTACTGCAACCAACCGGAAACATTTCAGCTACAAAGGTAATTTAAACACTTCAAAGTACTCTGAAAAAAGTAATCAAAACAAAAGCAATCAAATTCATTCCACACAACTGTTGGCATTTGATGCTCTTATGAAAACACAAAGTCAATGTTCAAATCAAACTTCTGAATCTCTAGGTAAAATCAGTGTCTATTGTTTTAGGGCATCAACTTGTGGATGTAAGAGACGTTCACTGATTTGGCTCAAGAAGCTATCTGAAAAACTGACTAAAGCATAAGCTCACATTTCTTTAAATCAGCTCTCAAAATTTAACCCTAATCTATAATAATAATAAAGTATATGAGCAAAGTAAGTGAGATAGATTTGTGTGTAATGACTAGTGTGTGGCCCTGTGATAGACGGGTGACCTGTCCAGGGTGTACCCAATGTCAGCTAGGATAGGAATAAGCAGTATAGATAATGGATGGATGGACTAGTGTGTGTGACTTTTGTTCAAAGTAAAGTTCCGACAGCGGTGACAGGAAGGCAATGACACTGACATTTAAGTGACCAGTGTCTTTCAGCTATGCAATTAGTCCAAAATCAGCCTGTAGTTATTTGAGTCATTTGAGCCTGCTGGGACCAGTGATGTAGGTTGTGTAATGTGATGACAGCAGGGACAAATAATGCTGATGCCAGACCTTCCTGAGTTTGTCTGTCCAGTTTGACTTTATTATCTTAAAACTAAGATGACACCCATTACATGATGTTCTGTGTGATTTAATTTTCTTTTATTCAGAGGAGTGTTTTTGTGTTACATGATGAATTATCCTTATGCTGATACAGCTGCTGATACAGTTCTACAAAGGAATAATTGAGTCTGTTCTCTGCACCTCCATCACTGTCTGATTTGGCTCAGCAACCAAACAGGACAAGTACAGACTTCAGTGGACAGTGAGGACTGCAGAAAAGATCATTGGTGTGAACCTGCCCCCCATGGAGGACCTGTACACCTCATGGGTGAAAAGGAGGGCGGAGAGGATCACTGCAGACCCCTCACACCCTGGACACAATCTGTTTGAACTACTCCCCTCTGGATGAAGCTACAGGTCACTGTGCACTAAGACAACCAGACACAAGGACGGTTTCTTCCCCCAGGCTGTCACTCTGATGAACACTTAACCCACGACAGTATGACTGGACAATACCTGTAAATATACATTGTACAGATTATACAGACCTATACAGGTCTCTAGTACTCTGTTTTAAGTACTCTATTTTTATCTCTAATTATCTCATTTCAATGAACATTCCTTTGTTGTCTGCATTGTTTACTGTCTATTTATACTGCTTTTTCTGCATTGTTTGCACTGGTTGTTGATGTTAATACTGCTATCTTGTTATATTACACAGCCTTATGCTGGTCTACTGTTTGCACATTGAGAGTCAAAATTCCTCGTGTGTCTGACACACCTGGCCAACACTGATCAACAATGACTGTGGAATGGATAAAGTTATGTGCTTGTTTTGCACTACTTACCTTGACATTTTAATTTGTGAGAGACTTTTATTTAATTCAGTGTTGTATACTACTATTGTTGTGGACACTAATTCCCATGCTGTAAACTCTCTGTTTGGGTTGTGAAGTGCTTTATCCTCTTTTGAAATGTGTGGTATTTCCTTTATTGCACCATTCTCATAACATGCGCAAGGAAGTGGAACTTAATGTGACCTATACAACTTGAGCACTGGCATATTTAGAAAATGACAACAAATGTAATTTGTATAGAGTAGATCTGTATTTATTTTAAATGCAGGGGCTGGATGAGAAGAATATTTCTTGTGCAAGCATAATCAATTTCATTTTTAGCATTCAAACAGTACAACCAACTAGAAAAGACACAGGTTAGAGTTGCAAGAAAAAGTAATGGGCCTGTGTGCAATTTCCTGGTGTTCTGCATAAACTGGTCATGAAATGTGATTTGATCTTCACCAAAGTCACAAATATCAGCAAACACAATGTTTCTAAGTTGATAAAACACAAACACTCATGATCTGTCATGTCTTTATTGAACACATCCATTAAACATACAAGGTGATGGTGGACCCCTCCTTGAACCGCCACCTATTGTGGTGGAGGGGTTTGAGTACCCGAGTGATCCTAGGAGCTATGTTGTCGGGGGCTATATGTCCCTGGTAGGGTCTCCCAAGGCAAACAGGTCCTGGGTGACGGGTCAGACTAAGAGCGGTGCAAAAGCCCTTTATGAATAGATTAAAATCATGGACCGCGATGTTGCCCGGCATGGCGCAGCCGGGGCCCCACCCTGGAGCCCGGCCCAAGGGTTGGGGCTCGAATGCGAGTGCCTGGTGGCCGGGCCTCCCCTCACGGGGCCCAGCCCGGCTTAGC
>NW_018128072.1:1011860-1024563 GCF_001952655.1 Monopterus albus
GGTTTGGGGACCACAGGATCTCGTCTCTGCTTTTTGCAGATGACGTTGTCCTGTTGGCTCCATCAAACCAGGACCTCCGGCGTGCACTGGGGCGGTTTGCAGCCGAGTGTGAAGCTGCAAGCCGGGCGCACCCTTAGAGATAGGGTGAGGAGCTCGGCCACCCGGGAGGAGCTCAGAGTAGAACCGCTGTTCCTCCACATCAAGAGGAGCCAGCTGAGGTGACTCAGGCATCTGTTTCGGATGCCTCCTGGGCGCCTTCCTAGGGAGGTGTTCCAGGCATGTCCCACCGGGAGGAGGCCCCGGGGAAGACCCAGGACACACTGGAGGGACTATGTCTCTTGGCTGGCCTGGGAACGCCTCAGCATTCCCCCAGAGGAACTGGAGGAAGTGTCTGGAGAGAGGGAAGTCTGGGCATCTTTGCTTAGACTGCTGCCCCCGCGACCCGGTCCCGGATAAGCGGAAGAAAATGGATGGATGGATGGATGGTGATGGTGGAAAAAGGCAGCACTAGTCTTCTGATGTCATTAAATGTCAGCTAGAATCAGATGTTACCAAACCTGGAGTTCAATCAATCAAACAAGAATGGAGGTGTGGTTTAGAACTACACTGACTTATAGAAACCCTTAGGGTCATTTACAAGCAGCATCAGCTGATGTGAGCCATGCCTCGCAAAAAAGAGATCTCAGAAGATCAAAAGTTGATGATTTGTATGTAGCTGGAAAGGGTTACAGAGTCATCTCCAAGACTTTAGACATTCATCAGACATACAGTATTTTCTATAAATGGACATGATTTGGTGCTGTGGCTACTCTCCATAGAAGTGGGCGCCCAGCCAAGCTCACTCCAAAAGCACAATGCAGCTTAGTGAGGTAAAAAAGAACCCTAGAGTAACAGCTAAAGACATGAACATCTCTGTTCATGATTCAGCCATGTGCAACATATTGTATTTAACAGGCATGGTAACCATGGCAGGACATCATGAAGGAAGCCATTGCTCTCTAAAAACTACATTGCAGCATTCCTGACATTTGCCAAAGACCACCTTGACACACTGCACAACACTACCTACCTGTAGACAGATGAAAAGAAGTTAGAATTATCTGGGAAGAACACACAGCACTATGTATGGTGTAAAATGAGAACCACGTACCAACATGAAAACATCATCCCAACAGTGAAGTACGGTGGAGGGAGCATCATGATTTGGGGCTGCTTTGCTGCCTCTGAACCTGGACCACTTGCCATTGTGGAGGGGAAAATTAGTTCCCAAGTTTATCAAGGGATCCCACAGGATAATGTCAGGGTGGCTGTCTGCAAGGTGAAACTCAGAACAATCTGTGTGATGCAGCAGGACAATGACCCTAAACGCTGAAGTACAGAATGGCTTTGGAGACAACCTCTGCCTTTTGGGGTGGCCCAGTCAGAGCCCAGACCTCAACCCAATATTGATGCTGTGGAATGACCTCAAACACTATTCACCCCAGATGTCCTAAGAATATGGCTGAGCTAAAGCAGTTCAGTGAGGAAGACTGGTCCAGCATTCCTCCTGAATGTTCTGCAGGTCTAATCAGAGCTACAAGAAGCACTTGCTTGAGGTTATTGCTGCCAAAGGTGGTTCAACCAGTTATTAAAACAATGTTACCATTACTTTTTCCACAATCACTTTGTATGTTTAATGGGTGTGTTCAATAAAAATATGGCAGAACATATTTGATCAGTTTAGTATTTATTTAGTAAATGTTGTGTTTGTTGATATTTATTACTTGTGTGAAGATCAGATTACATTTCATGACCAATTTATACAGAAAACCAGGAAATTGCAAACTGTGTCAATACTTTTTCTTGTGACTGTATGTAACTTGCCAGTAACTGTCAGCAAAGATGTACTGAGTGTGTGCTCTTGTGCATATAGTTCATACATACTGTGGATGAAAATGGCTCTTTCTTGGCATCAACTCACTGAGAGCAATGAAAGTTATGTTTTGGTGGTGGAGTGGGTGGTGGTTGTCACAGCAGGGGCCAAAAGGCCCCACATAATGCTCATGCCCGGCCAGAACACAGCAGTTGTAGCAACCTGAGCAGGGACTGGCCGTTGTGATGGTAGCCAATGTTTATGTTACACAACAAATAGCCATCAAGCCAGTGGTAATGACAGTGCTGTAGAATGTAGGGCTGTACCAGGGGAATTCTATCTGAGTGGACAGAAAGAAGAGGAGGGTGTAAAAAATCTTGGTAGCTGGAGAAGTGGTCTAAGCTGCAGCTGGTGATAAGTGGGAAATAGCCTGCATGTAAATAAAATGAAGCTGTTTGACAAGGCAAGGTTTCAACTGCTAGCTACAATATGTTTGTGTGTCATGATAACAGTATGTTTGTGTATGATGATAAGCAATACGACATGCTTGAAAAGAAAAAGGGACATGGGTTGTATTGAAAGAGATATTTAGAGCCACATTAGGAAAAAGGTTTATCTGGCGATAATAAAAAAAACAAAAGAAAACCTTGAAGATTCACTGTAGAGTCAAGAGGCTGGAGAATATAATGTCAAATTAAGCATGTATAAAGTATTCAAAATTATATTATTTTTTTCTTGCTTAGAGTTAGACAGAGATGAAAGGCATACATGAAGAAAGTGCACTGATATTGTGGCATGCTTAACCGTACCCTGTAACATCCAGGGATTATGGACAGCCTGTTGGCTTGTTCCAATCATTCCCACATACCTGTTGATTAAATGAGGAATGGTACCTTGTGAGGGGAAATGACTGACACAGACTGACTGAGAGGGTGAGACAGAGAGAGAGAGGACTGGAAGGACCGGGGTGGGGGGGGGGGGTCAGGATTTGACTGGCTGAGTGATTGGAGATGGTGGGATTTTAAAACTGCTGTGTAGTGACGGAGATAGTGGGGCACACTGGGAGTGAGAGGTTTAAAATACCTTGTTGTTAGTTCAAGCATTTTTTCCAGCACAACGGGCAAGAGGCAGGGAGAGGGAGTTGGCACAAGAGTAGGAAAAGAGAGGGAGGGAGTTTACGTGTCTCCTGGGGAGAAGCGCACAGTCAATATCCAGGTCTCCAATAAACCTCTATGAGCCTCCTTTATAAAGTTGCTGTGCTACTGCATAGAGCCAATGCACAGAGGCAACGATATCAGCTTTAAGCCCAGTCTAGCCGAGAACGTACAGTTGATCTCCAGAATAAGACAATAGCTTGCAGTGACGTGAGCTGCTTGGAGTTTAAGTCCCTCTGCAGATGCTACAAATATTCAAGACAAAGTGAAGGGAGATCAACCAGCTGAGCAGAAAATGAGAGTAAGTACTGAACTCTATTCCTGTGATCAAACAAAAATTCTGCATTGTGCCCCACATAAATTATAGCCTTATGAGTTAAATTATCCATAGAATCATCATATTATGTATTTTGTGTATGACATTACAAATGTGTGTTTGCAGCTATATGAGAGATGAGATTCAGGCATGGTACAAATTGCATTGATGGATAATTTAATACAAAATTTCTCTGCTGTAAAGGTTTGATGGACAATGTTGCTGACAGGATTTTCAGCTTTTAATGTCAAGCATTTGCATTGCACTTTGCATATTTGGTAAATCATGTTAGCTCCAGCCAGGCGCTTATTGACATCTCAGTTCACTTGCTGCTTTATTCTAAATGTCATTAACTAGTAAAAGTTTAATTAAACATAACCTCAGCTTACAATGACATGGCAAAAAACCGGGATGCTTCTGATGCATCAAAGGGTTTAGATGCATCTGTAAAGATTTATGTGTCAGAGCCACTATCCAGGTCACAGTTTAAGTCTGTGACATGGGTGAAACTCCAGCTGCAAGCAGTTCTCAAAATATGATGAATTACAGAAGCAGAAAGTAATTAAGCACATTAACACAAGTACTCTACTTAAGTGCATTTTTGTGGTAACTGTTCATACCTCTGCTACATTTATTTGATAACTTTAGTTACTTCTCAGAATAAGATTAATAAAACAAAATACAGTAATTCAAATTACAAGTATATATGGTAGTTAAAAGTAGCTCCACCTTTACCAGCTGCAACACTAAATGTGGCACTAAATGTGGTGTATGCACCGCAATGTAATCCAATAATATAATATAGATTTAATGTGCAATTCTGCATAATGCTTGAGTAATGAGTACTTTTACTTTTGGTACTTCAACTATATTTTGATAGTAATATTTTTGTACTTTTCCTTAAAGCTACAGTATTAACTTTTTTTTTTGGAGAGGTGCTGTCGAAGCCTCCTGTGACCCAGACTCAGTGAACAGCACTTGCAGTAGTGCAGAGATATTAGCTTCTACAAGGTTTTGAGTGGGACTGACCTCTGTAACTAATCAGCTTGATCAATAAGTTTTGTTGCATTCGTACCAGACCACTCGAACTGGAGCAGGGAGAGGGAGCACTGGGTGGAGTAGAGTGGATTGAATTGGAGTTTAATGCTAGTGCTACCTTAAATTACATACTATAGCTTTAAGTAACATTTTGAATGCAGGATTTTTACTTGTAACAAAATATTTTTACACTGTGGTATTGCTAATTTTTCTTAAGCAAACAACCTGAATACTTTTTCCACCACTGGTGAATTCATTTCATTCTGGCATGAGTGGAATGGAGAGCAGCTGCAGAATGTAACAGTGTAATCGCCGTACCCCGTGTTAACAACTCTGCTGTATGAAACCCTGGCGAGATTTGAATTCAGGAACTTATCACTGTGCTTTGAATTCAAAACTGTAAAAAGGCAGAGACGAGTACACTCAGACAGTATATCTTTCTATCTTCCCATTACCCGTTCTTTCAGTGCCAAATATGAGTTGATTAATTGCTAAATACATTATTACCCCCCTTGTACCTCATGCAAAAGGTATTTGTGATATATTGATATTGAAACTAAAGAGATACATGAGATTTAAATTTGCAGAGTCCTTAATACCCAATAAGCTGTGTAGCAGTTTCAATTAACATGGCAGTATGCAGAGCCTTGGATTTAGTTCGGTGAAGTTATCTCTCACTAACATCAACACATGCTGTTCAGGCTGTGGATCTCCTGTCTTGTGATGCCACTGAACCAGTCATCATCTAAGCTAGACACTGAATATAGACTTGCATGTATGTTCTTCAGGCTGCAGCAGCTCAGGAACTTGATGAGCTATGCTTCCTGTCAGCACAGTCCATGCCCAGTCTGAAAGTATCCGAACACTTTCGGATGGTCAAGCTCCTGGGAGAGGGATCCTATGGAAAGGTCATGTTGGCTCTACACAGGAAGAGAGGTTAGTGGAAGACTTGAGGTTAAAGGTCATAACAGGTTGTACCTGTTACAATGTGAAATTTACAGCTAGACAAATGTGATTACACTTTGAAATTCCCTCAGCCTAATTGGAAACTGGTGAAATGGCAGCACATTTATCTCAAACTCAGGTTTCCTTCTAATGAGGAACCTACGCTTTTTGTGGGGTCAGCACTACAGTGATGGCATATCTGTCTTTTGATAGTGTTCATTTAACCTTTTGCATTTCTGCAGCTGTAATGAAGTGCATTAGGACATTCTCAGGGATAGAGTTGCTACAAGTGGTGCAGCTATGAAACAGAGTAGCTCCAAAAGAAAGTTATATTTGTTCATAGTGTCAGTGATAGGCAACATTAACATCAGTGTTGACAAGTTTTTTCACAAAATCTGACTAAAGATGATCTGATGCTGTAGTATTCAACATATTTCATCTTGCTTCATTCCTCCTAGGAACTCCTATGGCTCTGAAGTTCTTCCCTCGTCAGTCTACCTCGCTCACCTCCTTCCTGCGTGAATATAATCTGTCCCTTTCTTACTGCACCCATCCTTCTCTGACTCGGGCTCTTGGCATCTTCTTTTCCACACCATCCTATTATGTGTTTGCCCAGCAAGCTGGTCTGTATGGTGACCTCTACAGTGTAATAGTGTCAGAGGTCAGTTTGGCTGGTTTGTGGTATGAAATGTGTGTTTAAGTGTTTTACAGAACAAAAGCTTGCATAAATGTTAGGCTGGATTGCAACTGTCTCCTAATTTACTGGGACCATATTTCATTTGCTCTTGCACTACAATATTCACTTGTGGCAACTAAAACACTTCCTTTTAGGTTTGTTGTGGAACATGGAACCCTTACTGACAAAATAAAAAATGACTTAAAGTGGAAAACAGAAATCAGCATTTTATAGCACATTCTTCAATGAAAAATATGCTGCCTGAGAACATAATCCAGGCAATAAAATAAATAAGTAATAATTTAAAAGAGGCACGACTGTAGCCTAACATCTACATGAATCAAATACAACACTGTAACAGTCCATAATACCAAACTGCATGTTTGCACTGTAGCTTCCTCAAAAGGAATTTAATGGAAAATGTAACTGCTAATCAGGTCCTTTTGAGCTTTCATTTCTGGCTGCAAAAAAATTAAGGCATGCTTGATAACAGCCTCCTGCTCACCATGTTCCCTGCTTGTGTTACTGCCAGTAACATAATGTACTGTGGGTACAGAGTAGGGGCACCCTGTTTGTACTGAATGGAGACAGAGTGCATGAAGTAAAGCAGGAGTTTCCAAAAGCTTCATCAACTATTTCAGTGATGTAGATTTTGAAAGATGTTGAAAGTTTTTTGATGTTACGCTGTCACTGATCCAGGCTATCTCTATTTTAGGCTGGGGTGGATGAAGAGTGTGTCCAGAGGGTAATGGCTCAGCTGAGTGGTGCAGTGACGCACCTCCACTCCCTGGGCTTTGTCCACCGAGACATCAAACCTGAGAATATTTTCCTGTGTGACAGTTCATGTCGCTGGGTCAAACTAGGTGACTTTGGCCTTACCCGAGCCATCGGTTCCACAGTTCGAGGGGTCTGGTACGAGTCACCCTTCTGCACTCCTGAGGTGGAATCTGTAAAGGAGGCTGAGAAGGAGATGGAGAGGAGGCATTGTGATGGGACTGAAGAAGAGGTGGAGGACACATGGATCACAGTGGAGCCCTGTATTGACAGCTGGGCCCTTGGCATACTCATCTATTGCCTGCTGACCGGCTGCTTCCCCTGGGCGGAGAGCACCCTTGATGACAGTGGCTACAGTAGATATAAGGAATGGTTTGACATTGAGGCAGAGGAGAAGGAGAAGATCAGAGATAATGAGTGGAGGAGTGAGGAAGATAGTAACATTTACACAATCATGAATAAAAAACAAAGAGACAACCCTCTTCCTTCACAGTTTCAGGGCCTCAGCCCACTACTAATGACTCTTTTCAAGGAGCTGCTCCACCCTGAGCCCAAACACAGAGGAAGCCCAGAGGAGATCTTGAGCTACCTGGGAGGGCCATGGCTGATGGAGACACAGAGAGAGGAAAATAGGAAAGCAGAGGAGGCAGAGAAGGAGACCAGAAAAATAAGAGAAGGAGCAGGGTTGGAAGAAGAGCTGGTGAGAGAGGGAAGAGGGGAGAGATAAGCTTAGCCATTTTAATAAATTTAGCATTTATAACCACATGAACAACACCGCTGCAATCAGTCTTTGTGTATGAATATAGATTTTACTCTAGTGCAAATGTATAGACTATAAGATGATGTATTTTTCATGTTTTTTTTTAAATAAATATCTTTGCTAAAGTTATAATTTCCATTGTTGCATACTGCGTATTCCGGTGGTGTGTGTGTATAGTATAGATTTGTATATATGTGTGTCTTAATGAGAAGAGTCTATAAATAACACAAGAAACTGCTGTTCTCTGAAACCTTGAGTTGTATTATAATGGCTCTAAAATTTATATTTGAATTGTTGTCTAAATAAAGCAAACTCTGCTTACATGAACTTCTTGTGACATTTACACATACATACAAACCAAGTCAAGTCAGTTTTCAGTTTTCTTTATGTAGCGCAAAACTGCTCATTTGTCTTACATTACACTGTTATGGTACGATACAGTGCAATAAAAAAAGCATTGTTGAATGACATGTGACACAACTTGTTGTCTATTGTTAATACTTCACTGCAGTAAAACATTGTACTCTACAGACAAATCTCACTTCCACTCCCGTCTCTTACAGTATTGTATTTGAAACCCTGTCCAGCCTGACACAATCACTCAAGGTGCTCGGTGTTTCTTGACAAAAACATAAGTGTGTCAGACATGTTGTTAATCTTTTATAGCTTAAAAACAAACTTAAACTCATAAAGGATTTCAAACCTGTTGGTCATGAGGTTTTATTTGTTTATTTATGTGGCCAGTATTTAACCAGAAGAAAACTACTGAGGTTACAAGCATCTTTTATAAGGGTGCCCTGACTAAACAAACACATACAACACTAACTTACTGTAAGAATAAAATTAAAAACTTCACCATAAACCTAATAAACAAATAATGCTGCAGGAAAAAAGCCATTCATATTACTTTAATAGCTTGATAGGCCAGATAATAATACTCGTGTCCAGGAGTTGTCTGTTCATTTAATAATACCAAATACCATTGACCCCTGACCTTCTTGAAGAACTCAACAGCATGCAGCCCAGAACACCAGAAAAAAGAAATATTTATCAGTGACATACAGATATTTATAACTGTGGAAAACTGTAAAGTGATTGTGGATGTCAGTATGAGCTCTAAAAAGGGCAACCAGTGTTTTACTGGTTAGTTACATGTAAATGTTTGAATAAAGACTTTATTATTTATAAATAATAACCCAGAAAGGTACAGCTGTGGAAAGAAGTGACACTGTTGAAATAGTGAAGCAACAGGTGCTGCAGAACAGAAGAAGCACATCTAAAATTGGACTGAACAATACAACCTGATAGTGATACCAGCCTGAACTTCTTCCAACTTTATGTGTTGTAAGCTCCAGGACCTGCAGCAAGAGAGAAGTGAGCTTCACTCTCACATTCTGCATAAATGATTCTGAAGCTAAAATGACCTGTATTATAATATATTTGACTGCACTTTGGCATAAGATTGCGTCACTATTAGACATTAAAAAAAAACTCACATCTAAAGTGGATTTTTGGTGTTGTGGGTTTGACAGGTCAACCTTCATATTATTTGTGGGGACAGCTGTCCAACATCTGTCACAGAGGACACATTGAAACACCTGCATTCCTGTTACAGTGCCCCCCAGAAGAATGCACTTGTATTGCCTATGCCCACTTTTGCCACTACTGAATCATGCTATGCTGTTAGCTGTGTCTGCCACTGCAGAAAACTTAGCAGGATTTAAATCTTCACTACAACTTTTCTCAGTTTCCACCATAATTATTAAATGCAAAGAAATACACAACATACAAAAAAGCTTAACAGGATGCATGATACAGTATCTTATAGTTGTGTTTAATCAATTTTGGAAACAGGCTGCTAATGTGGAGTGTGTGTGTGTGTGTGTGCGCGTCAGTAGGGTCTGTGCAAACCACTGTTACTCTAAGGGCCACTCCAGATGGATTTATAAATAGACCCCAGGCCTATCTATTTACACACCATGCACATCATCACCTCTCCCGACTAACTGCACTCCACAGCCCAATGCAAAAGTCAGACTACCTTGGCCTCCACAGGCCTGTAGCAGCACAGTCTAGTGGAACACTGTGACCTGTCTTGCCCTTTAACTCCCTCTCCACTCGCTTTCATCTCACTTTTTTTTTATCTCTGCCCCCCTTGCTGACACAACCTTTTCCTTTCTCCTGTCATGCTACTTCAGCCTGGCCTCTCCCTTTCATTTCTGCTTCTGTGGTTGTTCTACTTTGTCTCGCTTTCATTCCCTCACTTTCTGGATCTCTGTATTCTTAGATCATTGTTAGGTAGGTAGGTAGTCCTTTATTGATCCCACAATGGGGAAATTCCTGTGTTGACATAAACCCAGAACTACTTCTTCAGCTGTGTCCCATAGCACAGAACGTTCAAGTTTTTTATATCTCCTTTAGTAAAGACTGGCTGGGATGTGTTGTTTTCTGGGAAACAGAGGAACAAAGCTCCTGTGACACTTGGCTGAGGAGTTTATGGAGGACCACAGTCAGACAAATGGAAACACATGGTGCGGACCACAGAGACAACAGAGTGCCAAAGACAAAGATGCTGATTGAGTTGCAAATCTGTTTGAGGTCCATGAGGACAGATAGCGTGGATATTGTAAACAGGAGAAACAAGGACAGCTATATTTGTCCTTGTAAAAGTCCACATGTAAGGGCAGGGGGATGCAGCTTGTTCTTGTACTTTAAGTACGTTAATGGGCCTTATGATTGTACTTCCAAGTCATACAAGACCTCTAAATGTTTGTGAAGATGAAAGACACAGGCCCTAATCTAGAAACTCAAGAAACTGCAATTTAGATTTGCAGTGTTATCCAGAGTCTGATTTCATGCAACCACTATTGATTGAAAGTCACTTTAAGACAAAAGTTTAAACTTTGGTAGGGTTCCTATTTACAGTATCTTCTAATTTTTACATCTTGTATTACAGTGGTTTTCAGAAGGCAGGTAAACAAAAGGTGCAAAGAGAATGAGCTGGAGAATGACATTAGCATATTTATATAATTTTGATGTACATGTATTGAGAATGATAGCTGCAAAAATAGCCAGAGTGGAGCAAATAAAAAATTATATGGCTAAATGTATGAAATGTATCCTCAGAAGGAAGCCAAAACTCATGGCCTAAAGTTTCCTTTGCTCCCCCAACTTTCTCTGTCATCTTGCTGCTTGTTAAAGTTTATCTACTTTAATGGCTTAAACAGGATGGAGAGGGATGGTGTTGATTTACTTGGCGAGCCGCCAATGATCACTTCTGCAAATCTCTGCAATGCTAGTTTATACAATGTCATTATTAAGCAATTACTAAAAACTGTTATGTACCAATATGAGTTGGTGCCCTGACTGTGTGTTTGTCATGCAGAGGATCCATAGTAGCACATGAGAAATGTATCAGTTGGTTGAAATGCAGGGAAGTAGTGAGGGGGTGAAAACATGCTCAGAGAGAGTGTCCATTTCAGAGCTGCCATTCCTCATGTGGTGCTGTCAAACCAATAAACAAGTTGAGAGATGATCATGCGGTTACTATCTGGCATGTTCATCTTTACTGTTCTGTTTTCTGTCTCCCCCACCACCTGACTCTTTTAATCTTCCTTTGTCTTTCTTCTCTTTTTTCATCTCTGTGCTGCTCAGCTGTACTTTCCCTTCATGCCGAAGTAGCATGGGCAGAGCAGCAGATTGTGTTCACAGGATTAATTGTCTTTCTTGGCTCCTCTCCTCCTCTCTTTTACTTACTCCGCCTCCAACTGTCAAGCTGTCATCATTCTCACCCAGGCGACCTTGTTAGGGCCACTCCACTGGCACTCACCCAGGAATTCTGTGTAGCCCCAATATGTTAAAAGGCTGATGTGTGTCTCCCTCATGAATAGGCCTAATGTGGGATGAGAGCCAGAGAGAGTTTTGTTGTCTGTGACTCCAGTGGCATGTGTTGCAATATTTATATTAGTGAAGTCCACGGAAGCCGATACAGAGTCAAGTTTCGCTCCCAGTGCAGCTGCAATGGTCTCAGAAAAGCATCTTTTCAACACAAGCAGCCTCTGAGACAAAGGGTCAGGAACTATGGCCTTTAAAGTAAGTTTCATCTTTGCATCAATAACTATTTGGGATATTTGAAGGTTAAACTTAAAAATGATATTCTTATGGTAATGTATTAAAATCCTTCACATTTCAATGGCTAAACACATTCAGAACAGAATTACACTCACTGGCCACTTTATTAGGTACATTTGTAAAATTGCATGCAATTCAATGCAACGCTTCCACCTTAACATCTGTGTTTATGAAGCTCAAAATATTTCATTTTTGGGGTAAATTGTCATAAATACTTAAATTCTATTATATGTTTATTATTGAGGTAATAGTTAAAGGTGGTGTCATGCTGGACTACATTATATTCAGAGGTGTTCCTAATATTTTGATCCTCTCATGTATGTAGCTGGGGAGGACAAAAATATAGAGAAACCTCTGAATATAATGATTATATATGATTGAATTGCATACAATTGTACAGATGTACCTAATACAGTGGCCAGTCAGTGTATATGGGAGTTAAGATGTTTGTGTTACTATTGAAGGTTTTTCATTTTGCAAGTGACTGTGCCACATCTATTTACAGTCTTATAAGGAATTGGACATGTTATAATTCATTAAACAATGGAGGAGAGAGTATCATGGATCACAGACTTTCTTGGGATCCATGTGGTGAAGCTGTCAACTGAACAAATATTTTGTAAAAGCTGTAATTCGGTTTTGAGCTAGATATTTCCTTGAAAGCAGCTGTTATTGAAATAAAATTTCAAATCCACTCAAAGGAATAAATCAAGAATAAACAAAACTAATCTTCCAAGGAGATTAGCATCAAATACGTTTAATAATCTTGTATTGGTGGTTTAACATCTTCATACTCATTCTCAAGAATGAGAACAAATGTATTCCTGTGGCAATCAATTAAAGTAGGGACGCAACTAATGATTATTTTCATTATTAATTAATATGACTCCTCAGCTACATACATGAGAGGATTAATATGGCCCCTCCTTGAACCACCACCTTATTGTGGTGGAGGGGTACCCGAGTGATCCTAGGAGCTATGTTGTCGGGGGCTATATGTCCCTGGTAGGGTCTCCCAAGGCAAACAGGTCCTAGGTGACGGTCAGTCTAAGAGCGG
>NW_018128072.1:1027236-1027705 GCF_001952655.1 Monopterus albus
CTGCTTAGACTGCTGCCCCCGCGACCCGGTCCCGGATAAGCGGAAGAAAATGGATGGATGGATGGATGGACTGTTTTTGTATATTTTAAATTAATTGATTAATAGAATATAAGAAAATACTAAACATACCCATCACAATTTTCCTTGCACCTAAGGTGACTTTTGCCAACAGGCCAAACCCAAATTGAACCACTTTACAATAAAATAAAACAGAGAGAAGCTGTTTAGAGTTATATCAGAGCAGCTGGAATCAAAAGATGTTTGTTTTTGCTAAATAAATAAGAGATAAATTAGCTGTTAAAATTATTAGCCTCATTCTGAAATAATCAATTCATCAACTAACTGGTTTATGAACTCAAGAGATTTTGTCTGGTCCCTTGCATACCTACAGTGGGTACGGAAAGTATTCAGACCCCCTTAAATTTTTCACTCTTTGTTATATTGCGGCCATATGCTAAAATCATTTGTT
>NW_018128072.1:1028704-1037033 GCF_001952655.1 Monopterus albus
TCCCAAATGTCTTCCATTTAAGGATTATGGAGGTCACTGTGCTCTTAGGAACCTTAAGTGCAGCAGAAATTTTTTTGTAACCTTGGCCAGATCTGTGCCTTGCCACAGTTCTGTCTCTGAGCTCTTCAGGCAGTTCCTTTGACCTCATGATTCTCATTTGCTCTGACATGCAGTGTGAGCTGTAGGGTCTTATATAGACAGGTGGGTGGCTTTCCTAATCACGGTCAATCAGTATAATCAAACACAGCTGGACTCAAATGAAGGTGTAGAACCATCTCAGGGATGATCAGAAGAAATGGACAGCACCTAAGTTAAATATATGAGTGTCACAGCAAAGGGTCTGAATACTTATGACCATGTGATATTTCAGTTTTTCTTTTTTAATAAATCTGCAAAAATTCTGTGTTTTTCTGTCAACATGGGGTGCTGTGTGTACATTAATGAGGAAAAAAATGAACTTAAATGATTTTAGCATATGGCTGCAATATAACAAAGAGTGAAAAATTTAAGGGGGTCTGAATACTTTCTGTACCTACTGTAAATACAGCAGAGCTGTCAAGCCTGAGGTTCACTTTCACTGTGTACCGCTCCACCTGCTGGTCACAATTCAGTAGTGCAGCTTTCAGATTTGATGCCCACTATAAATTTGTGCCTTCTGTTACTTCATTGTTTCAACAAATCCAAGCAGATTTCCATTGCACTGTCAGCATCTCTGATCTTATATCAAAATAAAAACACTGTTGTTGTTATCTTTATATATGTTTTGTATCAAAAGAGAGTATTATTAAAATGCAACAAGTATTTACAGAGGCATTCAAAACTTGTGTAACTTTAACGTTGCCTTGGACTAAACAGTAATAATTGGCATGCTTACCCTGGTTGATGACAGTCTCAGTGTTTGGCTGTGGTGATGAAACACAAAACACCAATATACAGGACACTTTTACTGTATATCTGTCAAATAAAATGTCTGACCAGGATGACTGTAAAGCGGTGTGTGCAAACCAAAGAGAAAAACGTTTTGTGTGAAAGACATCAGCTGCATTTAACTGCATGTTAATTATTACCAGATTACTGCAGGAAAAAGGTGAAAAATCAAGAAAACAATGATGGGCAATAGGACAGAGGGAGGAGAAGAGGGAAGGAGGAGAGGGAAGGAGGGGAAAGAGGAGAAGACAAAAGATTCATAAAACAAAAGCAGTTGTGGACGACAGCAAAAATTGTGAGTATGAGTTAATTATGGTTCTTTTAGACCTGATTTTGACACATTTTGTAGGAAATACACAGAGGAACCTCTGCAGAAGATAGGCACTAGTGGAAAGATATCATCTACTAATCAGATGTAAATATGATGTAAGACTGAATGTTTTGCAGATTAGCCGATTCACTTTAGATTTAAAATTTTACATTTATGTGATATGTGGTTGCATGCAGAGTTCAGCAGTAAAAAAAAACATGTCAATACCAAATCAACACAGACATGTACCGAAGTAAACTAGGACTAGCCAGTTTTCAGTTCAGTAACTGCAAATGTATGACACTGGAATCACTGCCTTGGAAAAACAATGACTCGTGATAAAGGTGTCTGGCTCAGATTGGCTGATGATGATAATACAGTTGGAGAGCAGTAATACGTTCTATGAAAAGAAAGCTGGAAAAGAATGTACAACTGTAACAGTGGAGGGGCGGAGGGCTGCTCAAACAGGGCACAAAAAACACATTCTTTCGAGTGAACTCATGTCTTGGACTCCAAAGTTGACAGAAAACGAGAGGAATGATACAGGGTGGGAGAGGAGAGAGGGAAGGAGAAAGAAGAAATAAAAAGTGAGGCAGAGAAAAAAAACACATTTTCAAAGGTAGTTCTTAAAGTGTCTTTTGATTTTAAACCTTTCTTTTGTTGCTCCACCGCTACTTTAACGAGCAGTCGAAAGAATACATCACAGAATGGATTATTCTACAGCTACATGACATCAGGCTTTCTTCTATAACAATGACAACTTGTCTGTTACACAAACTCTAGCACTATGCTCTTTGTTTTCAGCTGAAGCAAACTGCCAGGGAAAACATGACTGTGGCCTGGAATCCTGGGAGCATTAAGAAACAAACAGCACACAAATCTTGAGAGAGGATATTGGACAGTTCCACTCTGTGAAATCACCCTGACTCTTTTCCTCATCTGTTTCCTCCAGCTCGCAAAGCATACCTCTCACAAGTTGAAGGGATGGGCAGCCTTCCAGTGGTCCTGCTCCTGTGCAGTTTCCAAGGTAACGCTGCCAAACAGAACACACAGATCATCTCATTTAATTATGGTTGAGTCGCTGTGTGTTTGTTTTTATGCTGCAAAACACTCCCCTTATGTGGTTTCTGTTCCACAGCGCTCACAGCTGTAGTCCAAGCCCAGCAGATTGGTAATGTTCTTCTCCTAAGTCACGCTAGGACTAGTTATGTCACATGTCATCTGTCAGTCTGAGTCAATGATGTTTTCTGATCATGTTTTCTTTCCTTATTTGTAGAGATCACTTTCCCACCTCTAACCAGTGTCTTTCCATCCAGTGAGTAACTGAGCTGCATGCCAGGATACCCTGTGAACCCCTGGCACATTTGTCCAAGCTTCCTCTTGTAATCATGACAGATACAAATGGCATGCATCTCCTCTCTCTGCAGACTGTAGGGAGGAGATGTATTGTTGCACCAGGTTATACTCAGTTCACAAGCCCCTCAAGAGATCTGTTGACGGTCGTTGTATCTACAGGTGATTTGTACATTTGCGACAGAAATACAGTTAATTTCACTGTATACCAGCAAAATGTTTGCATATAGCAGGGCAGTAAAGAGGTTGGTGTCCCACTCAGGGTGCCACTTACACAGCCACCAGGGCAGAGTATTGCAAAGATCAGTGGTGACAGAAGCACTCAGATCCTTTACTTTAGTATATTTAACACGGTATCACTATGTGAAGATGCTTTGTTGCATTAAAATTGGTATTTTAGTATTAACATGCCTGTCAGTGTTTTATTAGAGGTGTTAATATTAGTTTAATATTACTGATTCATAAATGTGTAAGCATCATGTTGATGTTGTAACTACATGTAATATTAAGTACATTTGTAATGTACAGTTACAATTTTTAGGTGTGTGTGCATTTGTGTATTAGGCTACCACTTTTAATCCACTACATTTATGTCTGTAATCAGCATTCATTTGAAATTCAGATTTTAATTGCACAACCTGATCATCACATAAAATATAACGACTTTTAATTACATTCAACTAATGGCAAAGTTCAGTCTTTGCTATTAAAGTTTTAAACACTGTAGTTCCACCAGGTAGTTGCACATAAGGCTCATATCTTATCCTGGTTCTAATGCAGCCTCATTCGTGTCTACGTGATCAACAAAGAGATCTGCACAAGAACAGTGTGCCAACAGGATGAGTATTTGCAAGGTGAGAGAATCTATATGCATAACAACCACTATGATGTTCAGACATATGATCATACATGTGAAGAGGTCCGTTTTTTGCACACTGCAGCTGACCTGTGCCGAGAGCTGTCTGGGTGGCCCAAACGTGTTGAGAGGTCATCTAATAGGAAACGGTACCGCTATCGCCGTAGCAACCCCCAGACTTGGGCAAACAAGGCCTGATGGGCCCAGTGTGGTGATGTGATCGCCGGTGGAGATGGAGCACCTTAGAGACGCAAACTAGGGGTGTTGCCATAAAACAACCCATAACACCGTAAATCCACTGTTCAACACCTGGGGGGGCTCTTGTTTCTCTTGCATGCACAGACAGGTGCTGAGTTATATCTTTGTTTATATATTGTATGTACTGATGGACACAGATCATGTCTTCCATGGGTTATGATCCATTTACTGTGGTAATGGGCCTCTAGCAACACTGAGTCATTTCATTGTAGAAAGAAAGACCCACTGTGTTGCAGATCACAAGGTACCCACTGACAATCCAGTATTACATATGCACAATTGTATCCAATAAAATATAACTACGTTTGTTCACAAGAAGAGGCGCTTATTGATTTCTTCTTTTTCAGAGAAAAAAACAACAACAAATGAAAGCTATGGTAATTGAGTGATATCTTTGTTTTTCTTTGCATATTCATTTACATACACATATACAGTTTGAATAACAAGTAACATCTGGGAGAAATGCATCAAGTTTGAACAGTAAACAGTGACAAATATCGTTAGGGTTTTCTACACAGTCTTTCTGTCATCTTGTCACTGCACACCTGTCACGACACAGGTGCATGTGAGTATAACATGATCCATGTCTTGGTATGTAACAACACAACAAAACAGTGTACTGAACGTAAACTGGCTTGGTTTCACAATCTTGCATCAGAAGACCATGAATGACATTACATCTTGACATGGAACTGAAGTTCACAGTTAAAACTAATCTGTGCAGTATGACATGCTGTGTCTGAGATGGACAACCTGCTCACCGCATCATAAAGAATTAAGAAGGAGGAGGTCTCTGACGGGATGGTGCAGAAACACAGACCAAATCGCTGATCAGGAGAGTGGTTGTGAACTATGACTCCCCATTCACAGCTTTAACAGTTGTGCTGAACAGAAATGACGTAACATGGATTAAATTGTGGCCGATTACCCTTGAGGCAATGATAAAAAGCACTTGATGCCTCACTTTTTCACATTCAACATTTCTACTTTCTTGTGTTTATACACCGATTTGCAGTTAAACCAATTCTCACAGTGCCCTGGACCCGTCCTTTTTAAACTCTCTTTTCAACAGCTGCATCTCAATTTGACTTTTGCTCACTCCAAATTAGAATGAAGAGTCACAACAGCCCACTAGAGAGCGGTAGAGAGCACAGCGACTGTGTAAATCTGTTACAGCTTAACATCAGTCCTTCAAGTAAAATCATTTTGTAGTAAACTTCACATTAATCTAAATTTAATATTAGACTATCCCTGCCTTAAATGCAGATTTTGTGCATTACTAACTACACAGACAGACTGGACTGCCAGTCAGTGCATATAGCCAGTCCCTCTGTTGGAGACTTGGAGAAAAATAACCTAGAGTACATACATGTGACAACACTGAAAGCAATAATTACAAACTACTGACAATATATACATTTAAAATAAATATCCTCTGTACATAAAATTAACTCATTGTTATATTTCATCATCAGATGTTTCTGAATACGTCTCCATCATATTTCTATTAGGTATACTCTGTGATATATATTAGCAAATCAAACACTGTAAGGAGAAGGAAAGGGGCAACAGCAGAAAGGAAACTAGCGAGCTGGACTGGATATACAGAAGGACAGGAAATGGGATTATAAAGACTGTGCTGTGAGGTTGGGGTGTATCTCAAGTTAAGATCAGAAAAAAAAAAGCCAAAAAAAAAAATTACAAAAAGTGCAGCATAAATATACAGATAGATAAGAGGAAGAAAAACAAAACAAATCTCTCCTCACTTTGAGGATACGGAGTCAAAGTCTCCCCAGAGGTCTACATTGGCTGTGGTAGTGGGGTTGAGTGCATCCACTGAGTTGGAGTTACTAGAGTCCAGGTCAAGCAAACCTGTCGTTTAATAAATGAAACACAACAGAAACATAATGAACCTCTAAATCCAAAATATAGATTTCTGACATGATTATTTGTTTCTTATCAATCTAAGAATGCAATAATTTTTAGGCCAAGATTTTTATGCAGATATTACTAATACACTATCATACAATATAGGTAATTACACCTACTTTAAAGTTCCATTGTATTCAATCCTTGTGGCCAGCCTAAGGCACACCTGTAAGGTGGATGGATTATCTTGGCCAAGGTAGAAGTGCTCACTAACACAGATTTAGACAGATTTGTGAACAATATTTGAGAGAAATAGGCCTTTTGTGTACACAGAACAAATCGCAGATCTTTGAGTTCAGCTCATGAAAAATGGGGACAAACACAAAAGTGTTGCGTTTATAATTTTGTTCAGTGTATGATTGATCACAAAAACCTATGGATCAGCACCAAATTCTAATCAATTGTTCTGTGGGGTGCACCCTACGTCTCCAAAGACACTCCATCAAAATCTATTCAATACTTTTGACTTATACTGTTAACAAACCAACAAACCAAAAACATTATCGCCACCTCTGGTGGAGGTAAAAGTGAAGTGTTACGTAGTGTAAGGACATCTACAGAGGACAGGGCCAACAATATTTGTTTAATAGAAATTTTGAGTGTTTTACAACAAGAATCTATTTGTTATAGCTTTAGCTAGTGTTCCTGTAACAGTGCACTCAGCACCTTCATTTTAAAGAGGGTGAATACAAGTGCTCCATTGGAAACAGTTTTACAACATGGGTCTAAAGAAATACAAGCTTTTAGCAACAAAGTTAATTTCCTCTGTTTCATACTAAGCATTTACATAAACTTTCATTCTGACTTCTGAAATACCACAGCCAGACCACACTCTTCACCCCACTGGAAATGAAACTGATGCACCTATATAAAAAGCTGAGAATTATGGGACAATAAAATTAATGTCATGTATTCTTACAAAAAAGTACCTTTGACAGCTGAGTGAAGATCATAAAAATACTGACATAACACTTTTTCTACTTTCTGTAATCTTGACATACTGTATATTGTGTAACAAGCTGCAAAATAGCTTTTTCATATGAAAATGGTTATCTTGTGATGACAGGAAAACAGTATTATACTTAGATCATGATATAGTATGTACTTCCTGATAATGAGAAAATGTATCCGTTGTTATTTTTATTTCATGTAATTCTGTTTATCTTGCTTTTAGTTTTTAGGTCTCTGCAGAAGCTTTCATATTCCTAGCTCTCTGGCTTACTATGGATTCATGCCTATCTGAGTATACTGTATGTAGGTAAAAGCGTGTTTGTATATGTGTCAGTCTCACCGTTTACATATCATACATTAAAAAAAAAACTTTTTTTGAACAAGCATATAAAAAAAAAAAAAACACACAGGACAGACTTAATAAGCTACCTACCCGTGTCACTTCCTCCTCCAGATGGTTGTGTGTTATGATTGGTAGACCTGGAAGAAGGGGGTGGGGCTAGCTTGCCCCCAGGAGGAGGTGGAAGCAGCCCAAGGCCACCTGAACTCTGTGGACGAGACCTGTCCTTCTTCTTTGATTGCTGGAGAATATAAAGAGAAATAAAACTGGGTAAGTGTGTGTGGGTTTGTAACCTTTGCAGTGAAATATAAAGGCAGACACTTAATCCCTTATAATAAATTAACTTTCAACTTTCAATTAGCAAGGGTTTTCTTAAAGCAGAAGTATACCTTTGGTGGTTCAATCACCAAAAGCAACAAAACTCCTTTTAAAAGACTCAGCACCATTAGCTCCACTAATGTACCAGCCTTAGAGTTATTTCACTTTGTGATAATAACCATACCCCGATATTGAGAGTAATGGTCTGTCCTTCCTTGAAACCCAAGTCCAGTTTGGGAGTGGAGTCTGGAGCCTGTGCCTGCTTGCTAAATTCATTTTCTTGTTTTACCCACCTGGAGAAGAGAAGGAAGACAATGTAACTAATGGATTAAAGACAGCTGAAAAACTAAACAAATATAGCTACTAAATGTGTTACGATTCATGATCCACAATAGAGTAACTGCATACTTAAAGTGGTCCTGAAGTGCAACATTGAAGTCAAAGGCATCGCCTCGGTCTCCAAACCCAATGCCTATGAATGCACTGCGGCCTGTGTCAGAAAAAAAAAAACACAAGAAATACTGCACGTGTGAGTTTAGCACAGGGTCTGAGTGGCAGTACAAGCAGAAACATACTAAACCTCCAATCTGCACACTACAATAAACATCTTCCAATATTTAGTGTACAAAATAATGGTGCATCCCTGCTGTGGAGGATCTTGTATGAACGTGTTATTATGTAACCTATGAACACATTTACAAAATATTTATGGCATAACAACAACCAGTCTGCCCACCGTTGTCATCCTGGATGCGGAGCACAAAGTAACGGCTTGAGTCACTAACTGTTTCCACTGCGATGCCAGGGGACTCCTCTACTGGTGCCTGTGCAAACAGCTCCCCTGCAGTATAGGAAAAAAAGAGACATGTTCATTATATACAGTGGGGCAAATAAGTATTCGATACACTGCTGATTTTCCAAGTTTTCCCACTTACAAAGAATGGATAGTTATGTAATTTTCATCGTAGGTACACCTCAACTGTGAGAAACAGAATCTACAAAAAATTCCAGTAAATCACATTGTTGGACTTTTAAATAATTTATTTCCATTTTATTGCATGAAATAAGTATTTGATACAATAGAAAA
>NW_018128072.1:1037712-1062375 GCF_001952655.1 Monopterus albus
TTCCAGCATGACAATGACCCCAAACACACAGCCAGGGCAACTAAGGAGTGGCTCTGTAAGAAGCATTTCAAGGTCCTGGAGAGGCCTAGCCAGTCTCCAGACCTGAACCCAATAGAAAATCTATGGAGGGAGCTGAAACTCTGTGTTGCCCAGCGACAGCCCCAAAACCTGAAAGATCTGGAGAAGACCTGTGTAGAGGAGTGGGCCAAAATCCCTGCTGCAGTGTGTGCAAACCTGGTCAAGAACTACAGGAAATGTCTGACCTCTGTAATTGTAAACAAAGGTTTTGGTACCAAACATTAAGTTCTATTTTTCTATTGTATCAAATACTTATTTCATGCAATAAAACGGAAATAAATTATTTAAAAATCTAACAATGTGATTTTCTGAAAGTTTTTGTAGATTCTGTCTCTCACAGTTGAGGTGTACCTACAATGAAAATTACAAATCTGTCCATTCTTTGTAAGTGGGAAAACTTGAAAAATCGGCAGTGTATCAAATACTTATTTGCCCCACTGTACATGGAAAATGGCCCAGTGGCAATTTCATGAAGAAACATTCAGAAATTTGAATTTTATATTCACTAGACCAAATCTCAACTAAGAACTGATCTGAGCAGAACACAGTCTGTAAGTTCATTCTAACTTCTGGCATTCAGTTTACATAAAAGACTGAGCAATTATAAGTTATAATCTGAAGACAGCAAACATGCTAAGTCCATAAAATGCTTCAGTAGAGAGAGAAAGAGATTATCAGCCCATTTGCTTCAACAC
The DNA here is from genome assembly GCF_001952655.1 of Monopterus albus. NCBI lineage: Eukaryota > Metazoa > Chordata > Actinopteri > Synbranchiformes > Synbranchidae > Monopterus > Monopterus albus. The sequence continues at coordinate 1,038,486 of NW_018128072.1, forward strand.
AAACCACATGCTTGGACGTGGGCTGGGTCACCTTGGAAGAGATGAGTAACAGAGAGGGGGATGGTGTCAGGAGACTACACAGTGAAATGATTTAGAACAGTGGCGGTGCCAGTAAACAATGGCGCTGTCTCGTCTGCTTCTCTCTCACCAGAGATTCTGTCTTCCAGTTTCACGTAGGCCACTTTACCCCGGGAAGTCACACGCATGCGTCCCGTCCAGTCAGGAGCATCCAGCTTCCAGTCGGCAGCCCTGGGACACACACACACAGGCGGTCGGTGAGACAGTGTGACGGAGGTAAACTGGAGGTTTACTGAAACTGATGCTGACATGAAGGTGAACAGTATACAAGAAAAACAGGCGACAGGGAAGGAATTGTGGGGTTTTTGTGTTACTGTGCTTTATTCTTGAACACTGAAACTCTACATCAGCCATTTTCTATGTGAATGAAACTTGACCAGGGAATTAGCTGGACACTCACTTATCGACCTTACTCACTACACATATGGTCAGAGGTTAACCAATCACTTCTCTCATGGGACTAGGCCTGCTGTGTGCTGCCCTTTGGTTGGAGTAGTGTCCACTCAGATACAGCTGCAGCAGGTAAGGCCAAAAGACCAGCCAATGAAAAATGAGGTAAACAATTCAATGCCAGTGTTTTTAACAGACCTCCAGCATGGCCACTTATTAGCACAAGGGTAAGGGGTTTGCCAGAACAATGTTGTCTTGGAGCACCTACCCTTGGGTATTAAAGCGGCATCAACCCCGATGAAGTGTTCTTGAGCAAGACACTGACTTCTTTACAGCACCAGCTGCTGTTCTGCTGCGACTTACAGGTCAGAAAAGTACAATGAGAAGCTTCAGAGCAAAACACAACTGGCTGGACCTATAAAGTCACTGACTTTTAAGCAGTCTAAGCATCATTTTATCTCTGATGTGCCATTAGGTGACATAACACAGCCACTGACATGAATGCAACAAACCCAGTCATGTGCTTCAGGTACAAACCTGTAGTTTGGTGTTTTTCACATTGACATTGTAAATACACAGCAAAAACACCAAGCATACAAACGACGACCGTCGTTACGTGAGGCTGCGTGATCAGGGGATGAGCTCGTTAGGTAGGTCGTGAAGGCAATGGCTCCTAACGGCCCCAACTCGCACGGATGCTGGGTTATAAAGCTCCAGTGTCAGGCCGCCGCCTCACTCACCTGATAGCCCGGTTGGATGCTCTTGGTGGGATTCGGTAAACGCTGACTTCAGGTTTGATACAGAGGACCGACTCGTACTCGGACTGACCCTCAGTCGCCATCTTGATTTTTACTCTCTCGGTGTACGCCGGTGGTAGTGACGGTGAGCGGTGTGTCCGTGCGGCGACAAACGGATACGCGACCGTAATAGACTGTGTATTTGCGCACACACTAACTGGCGACCCTGGTGCACTGCTGCAGGGTCAGTGATGCCTAAAGGGACATTCCACCGAGGTCTGTTTACTCATGGGAAGTACTACTGAGACTGTGTCATGTCAAAGAAAATTACTCTCAGGTAACATCACTTGACTACTTTTGGCCCAGGTAACATTACTTGACTAATTCTGTATTTTTCAAAGACAGAAAACCTAAATTCCAAACAGCAAACTGGGGTTTGAGGTGTGAACTTTTTGCTAGTCCAAGTTTGTGCCCCTCTAGCTATGTTTGACAAATGCAGACAGTGGTTTAAAAACACATGTTGCAAAAAGTACTTTCAGAAGCAACAAACATTTCTTACTATGTGGATACAAAAAGTCTGCTGAATGAAAGAAGATAAAAGATTTTAACTGTCAAGACTATTTATCCAAACAAAAATGGCAAACCTATGGCTGAAACATATCAGCCTACAGTCACAACATATTTGATGGAACATTTTTTTCATTCAGCTGGTTAGAGGAATCTTTTGGGATTCTGCAAATACAGTTGGAACAGTAGTATTTTAAGCAGTTGTAAAATAACTTTTTAAAAGGCAGTATTAGCTAGGCTAAGTACTCACAAATCTATAATGTCAATAACATGACACAATATCTCATTGTACATTATTTTATTTCACATTATTGCTACAGAATAAGCAAGCAGCAGCTACCTAATGTTACGAGCCTTGCCACAATTGAAAGCTATTTTTTGTCATTTTTTTGCCACCAGGTTTTCTCGTTCTCAGTTTAGTAGTTGTAGTGATGGACCCACACCAACATGTCATTTTCTTTACAGAATTAATGATAGACTTAATAGCACCACCAGATGAGGTCACAGGTATGTTTCACAGTCCAAGTAGCTTGAAGGCATCTCTTAAATCTTCTGTTTCACAGGGCTAAGAAAGAAATAAAACATCATTATTAGAATTTTAAACATCCTGTTGGTTGAAGAAGATTATGTAGTGGGTTAAATCTTCTACCTGGAGGATGCGATGGAGTTTTCTGGCAAGGCGAACAGAGTTTTGGTGCAGCTCATCCCAGGCTTTGAAATTGCTCTGCTTACGAGCCACAAAGGTCTGCCAGCAATAGAAGAAGTCTGAAGCGAAAGGAGCAATTCATCATTATTGTTGACACCCAGCGCAGTATCATGATAAGGAAGGGTAATGTTTTTTAGGTGGAATTTGGCTTGATTACTCATCCAGTCATTCTGGCCCTAGAACTGGGGTGGGCAGTTCCAGTCCTTAAGGGCTGCTGCCCTGCTTGTTCTCCAACTATCCCTGCACTACCCACTGCTGATTACCTAAATCGGGGGTGTTCAGTCAGTCATAAGCTGGACAATACCAATTCACTTTGTCTTTGCTCACTCAACACACCTGGTCCAGGTAATCCACAGTGGGTAAGACCTGAATTGCCCACCCCTGCTTTAGAGTCATATATGCGTCTGTCCCTTTTTATATTTTTACCACATATATATATATAAACTGATGCCTTCACCTTTGTAACTCATGACTGTGATCTGCACTCCAGCATTTTTCAGCATCCTCAGGCCATCTCTCTCACGGCTATCCTCCATGTCACAGAAGTAAAGGCGAGAGACGAAGATCCTAAGGCGAAGGTTGGGCATCTGGCTGAGGAACTGTGCCAGTCTAATGGAGCAGTTGGCACAGGGAGACCAGGAGCAGAACCAAGTAATTGAGTAACTGAGCCGCCTTTCTCCAGTAATGCCGTACCCCCATAGACCAGGGCACAAGGCTCCCAGGTAGCGCAGGAACAGCATCTATAGACAAACAGGAGAAAGGAGAAAATAAGAGGGATATAATCATGCTATACTCCCTGCCTTTCCCCTCAACAGGTCCTCCTAATCTGCTCTGCCATCTTCACTCACATTACTTACCTCTACATGGCAGCCATTGCGATTACGGAGGTGTCCAAAATCAAAGGTCAAGGAGTCTGGACCCACCCGCCTCTTCACTACAAAGCAGAGGTATGTCTCATGCCTGCCTCTTGCCCAGCGGACGTTCTTGTAATGGTAGATGAACTTTTTTCGCGGCAAAAGCACACTGAAACAAAAGAAGAAATGTTGCTCTTTTATATTAGCTTATTATGTGGTGCAGGAAGAACAGAAAACCACACTACAGTGGGCACAGTTCAGCTAACATAAAGAACATTTAAAGATTTTTTAAAGATTAAATACATCTAGAAAAACTTCAAGTTTCCACTAGCAGTTAGCATATCACCAGTAATAATTTCACTCTCAAAGTCTTGTTTTGTAAGCCAACATCTTAGTGAGAGATCATTTCAGCCGTATTTAGCAAAGACAGAAAGTATGGCAGCAAAGTCTGAGACAAATTCTATTAAGGGACTCATTAAAAAACAGTAACCCTAATAAGGTACTATACAGATAACTCACACATTAGTTTAAATTCAACAAGTTAGCACAATAAACACATGTAAAACCTGTGGTTAACCAAATGTGAGTGACGGACAGTCAGAAGACAGCTAACATTCATTGCTTTCTCTCATTCTCAGTTTCATAACTTTTAGCAGAACCAGGACAGTTGTTCATCACTCATTAATACTGAAACCTCCATTCATAGTACTCAGGAGTACAGTGGCATAATTACTGTAACCGATTTTTATTAAAGAATAGCTTATATTAGTAACAAAGAATGAGAAGAATGGGTGAATTCAAAAAGTATTTATAAAAGCCACCTGATTTATTTCTATCTAATAGCATATGTATGTGCAATCTGTATTATGTATTAATAGAAATACATATACAACATATAAAGAGAATGTATCCATTTTGCTCACCTGTCTAGCTTTGTAATCATTTCGAAAGACGCGCTTTGCTTTGTCACTCAGCGGGCGTGGGTAATAAATGAAGGTAAATGAGAAAGAGTGAAAGTGTGTGTATGTGTGTGCATGTGAGTGTGTGATGGGGGTTAAAGGGAGGGAAGTGAGAGCATATACCTCTAAACATAAACATCCTGCATACAACAGAGGCAGCTTCTGGTTGGACAAAGATTTTTCAAAGTTTAGGGGGTGTGATACAAAAGAGATGGATTATTGTGTCGCTGCACAACAATTAAAGCTAGAGACGTATTACTCATTAGCAAAATGTTTGTTCTTTTCAATATCATCTTTTTTTTATATTTTGTGAAAAAAATGTAGCATTAGTTCCAATAATGATTAAAGTCATTATTTTGGTATAAGTAAATAAAAGAATTTCAGTGGGAAGGCAGATTACACAACACAGATTTTACAAAATAATCTGAGTGAGCAGACATGATGTGATGGTTTGACGCAATTTTGTAACCTCTGGAGTTTTTCACAGACGTCAGTAAACTGGGCCAGTTGGCTGGAACTTTCCAAACACTTAAGAGTCATCCAGTCTCTAGCTGCTCCACACCGGTTTTCCCAGACTACTAAGTTAAAAACTTCCAGATATCTTCTCACCTTGATCCACAGAAGGATCATACCCAACCATCCTGCTGTTCAGCCTTTCCACCTAGTCCCCCACCTCCTCTGGGCCCCAAAATTTGGTGGAGCCATAAGCGTTCCCAGACCTTGGAGGCCCTGACACCTACTTTGTCCTCAAACCTGGATTTCCCCAAACTGTGTCAGGCTGTGAGCAGACCTATTAACGACCTCCCTCACCCTACGTGTTTGCTAAACTGGCTGGCCAGCTGACGAACCACAGTGTGTGGATAAATCTCACTCATAAGTCGTTGCACCATTAGATGCTGTCATCCGTCCTTGCCAAATCAGGATGTGTATTATTTTGCTCTTGTCTTTTCTTTGCTGTGTCTGTTTTAGCTCTGGTCTAGTCTGCTCACTCAGTGGCACTGCATGCAGGCATCCTGCTTTCCCATGACTCCCCTCACCCTCTCATGCACTCTGTGGTTTGGGGAATTTACCGTTTCCTAGGGTGGCTGTTTTTGGAGCTCATCTGTGCATGCATGCGCCTGTGTATATGTGTGCTGTGTGTGCTAGGCACCTGTATCTGCATGTCTTAGCACAGTCTATAAATTACACATCAACTGGAACAAATTTATGTAATTTATCTTATGATTGTGTGGTGCTCAAAAATTTTGAGTGATTCATGTTTATGTGTGGCTGCATGCTGTGAGCAACCTCAGATCATATTGCATCACTTGGACAGTGCACTAAGCCTAATGTCTCTGCACATTTGATCTTCTGTGCATGTGTGTTTTCTCGACTTTAAGACACTGAACAAATGCCAAACTATATGTAACCACTTCCCACCCAACTCTCTGGGTTTGACCACAGCTGACCAAGGTCATCTCACAGTCACGCATGAATGCTCATGTGTGCTGCCATCCCTCTCATGCATCGTATATGTGTGTGTGGTGAAGTAGTACAGTATGGCCAGACACTACTGTGCATTTAATCCATAGACAGGGCCAGAAACTGGGTGTAGGAAATGCCAAGTCATACTTTCCGAAACCCACCCGCCCACACCCTGTACATGCGCACAAGCACACACTCGCACACAGCAAATACCGTGCAGACACACATGACCACAGTCACAAACAGACTTTTTTCCAGTGTGTGAGCTCACATCTGTTTCCTGACAACAATAATAGCTACAGATCGGCCGGGTAGAGGCCCAGCTAACAGGTGTCTGCTCTTTGACGGTCATGGGTAAACAACCTGATGATGCCCTATAAGTGTCATGAGTAAAAATACAGCTTTTACAAGGGCAATTGGCCTCAACACACACTTAGAGTACCCCTGCATGTATCAACTTTATTGTTTAACTGCTCAATTATTTCATCAAAGTTAATTAAAGGACTGATTTTCCACATCTTTCATGATCAAGAGTCTGCAGTTTAAAATAAGTTTCTGTCTGTGTTCACATCAGGTGAGGTATTCTTCTTTGTCACACCATTGTACAAACATTCTGTGGTGTTTATCTGTGGCGCACTGATGCTATACTGACATTGTCTGAGGTTAGCAGTAAGGTAGATTCACAATGCAAGCGTGAGGGCTGCTAACCATATTAAGGTTAGCCTCAGACTAGGGCTGTGTGCATTTCCCCGCTTAGTCACATAAACTGCCATTCACCTGCAAACCACACACATCCTTGAGTCAGAATATCTCTGCATATATTTAACATGCTGTGATAACATCAGAAATGCAGGTGACTTTTGAAATGCTAGTACTGAAGTGGATTTATATAGGTGTGATTTTGTCATGCTTGAGGGTAGCAGTTAACGGATGCTTTAATTGTAATTTACCAAAAATAACAATACATACAATTGAATTGTGGCTGTTTAATTTTGGCCAGTTATTTCAGCATTAAACATTTAGTTAATGACATGCTACTATTATCAACACTAATGTACAATTTGGAATTCACAGTTAGTGATGTTCCTCTGTCATGTTGTAAAATAAACCAAGCAAAACCAAAATGAAAGACAAAAAACACAAGTAAAATGGGAGAGAGTGTGTTTTTGCAGACTCATGGACTCACATACTGTACATGAAGTTGAGCAGCAGCTGCTAAGGAGAGCAGAAAGATAAAAGACAAATTCTGCAGATTCACATAAACCACACTTACTTCCTATACAGTAACTGTACATCCTCCTACACATCTGGATGGTTTCTACACAGACAAGTGCATGCATTCACACACACATTTACCGTGTTGAAATTGCCACAAATGTACAGTTTAACTGCTTCTCTGTTCACATTTTACATAAATATTTTGCTTAATTACAAATGACCAGAAAATGACATGCCCGAGGCCTCATCATTTTTGAATTAATAAATAAAAAACAAATATTTACTTTGCAATTGAGAGATGGTACTTAAAATGATGAAAATACTTCAAGAAACAGAGCAGCAACACATACAGTAAATAAATACTGACATAAATAACACAAATATCCAATAAATTATTAACAAACATGTGCCAACATGTGGCAGTAATGACACTATCACCTTCAGAAGAGATCCACAGGTTGCTCTTATTTATCTCTTAATATTCTTTACCTGGGCTCATTGCCCCTTTTTCACTCCCTGAGTACATCAGCACCCAATCACAGGTCTCTGTAAAACACCTTAGTAAGGGGGTGTCCCAGAAAGCCTCTCTCTGGAGTCTCTAGCTTCATCTCCTCATCGTTGTCTTCATCGGCCCCCTCCCCCAACTGCTGATAGCCCAGTTTCCTGAAGAAGGCCTCCCCCACCTTGGAGGGGTAGGGGACATGTGCATACACTCTGCGTGCCCCAGTTTCCCTCTCTCTCTGCTCCAGACTCTGGACCAACTGCCGGCCCAGGCCCTCCCTGCGGTACCAGCAGCCTGTCACCAGCCTGCAGATTCTCCTGATGCCTGCTCGTGTCTCACTCTCCCGGAAGATGCAACCCAGGATCTCTCCCTCACAGTCTGCCACCCACACCTGCCCTGCTGCCTGTTCCCTCTCTGGGGTGACCTTCTCTTGTGACACGTCCTTGTCCCCGTCATTGGACCCAATTCTGCGCCTTGGCTGAAGGAAAAAAGATTATATTACTGCAATGTTTTGTCACAAGTGAAAAACCTGAAGTGAAAACTACCTACCAAAAAACTAAGAATTTCAAGCAAACCACTATACTAACCTTTTTTGTCAGGGGTGTCTTTCCACTAATCCTACTATATGGATTGTACAGTGTCTCATCCTGTGTCCCACGGTAGCTGCTGCCCACATAGTCCCAGTAGGGGCGGCTGCTGCCCAGAACCCCTGTGGATCGCGGCATGGTGATCTTGAGAAAGACAATTAGTAGGAAGACAGGAATAGCAAGAGCCAGGATAAAGGAGTGGACAAGGCAGCGCAGGATTGAGGAGAAAACAGCCAGGATGAAAAGGCAGAGTGGACGAGTGAGGATGTGGAGAATGAGACGGTTTTCTGTGCCCTCGCAGCCCTCCTGGATAGATTAAAAAAAAAAAAAAAAAAGTTAAAAATAACATCAGCACAGACCTCACAAGGACAGAGGCAGGTTTACACATCAACCTATATTAAAGCAGCCTTTTTCTGAATATATCATACGAACCTTGATGAGAGCTTTGACCATCTCTATGTCGTCCTCCTTCATCCTCCTGATCACCACCTGATCCAGCTCCAGCCTCACCATGTTTGGGCGTTATGCACAAACAGTGGGCTTGCTGCACCAACACAATGTGTCCAACTCCAACACTGCGTGCACAGGGACTCTGCAACAACACATTTCAAGAACAGAACATGGACAACAGTTTTTTAATGGTCTAACAGGTGACAGTGAAATACAACTGTGGGATTTTTAACGCTAAACCATGCAAATAACTGATACTCTTATAGACTGACAAATAGGTTAATGTCTTATTGTGTTATCTGTACCCTGACAAGCAAGTCGAAGTTAAAACGAGTCCACAGCCTATAATTTGCAGTGCAGTAGATTTCGCCTACAGTAGCCTAACATCACACCCACGCTGGCTCCAAGCAGGCAGATGGGGATTGTGGATTTGAAGAATGCTTCACCATCATTCTGCGCCTTTATAACGCACACCATCTTCACGTTTAAGAGTGATCATCAAAAGTACAGTGGAATGTGAGGATACCGTTTAAATCCTTATATGGATATAATGAAGTGCTGCGGTCTCCTGACACATGTAATGCTACACTCCTGTTCCTCTCCGGTTCCTCTTACCTTCTGCACAACGCAACTCAAATTAAGATGAACGTTGGGAAACGCACAGTTTTAGTATTTCTGTTTGTTGGAAATTCCGTGCGGGTCTGACACTTTTCACTGACAAGAGTCGTTTCTTGCGTAAAAAGAGGCGATGGTGAATATAAACCTACTCTGTTTTACGTTCCCATTAAACGTTTTCATGTTGATCTACGCCATTCGCGTACGTACAATGCGCAAACATACAAGGCTACGTCAATGGTAACGTAACGTCGTAAGCAGCGCTCCGAATTTATTTATACTTTGTCTTTAAAAATAAAAAAACTTCAAGTACATTAAGAAAAATGAAGCAAAAAACCAAAATATTAGGTATTAACATGTTTATTAATAATTACCTACTGTTTATATTAACATTGTGAAGAAAGTAGGCTATGTACAACATTTATTCACAAATGTACTTATTAAAAGAACTGCCAATGACAGTATCTTAAACTAGTATATAGTGAGGTCCATTTACAGCCTATATGAATGTATAACATTTCTAGTATGTGGCACCATGGCATTACAACACAGTACACATCTAACTGCATGTTCTCTCTCAGTTCCAGGAGAACTCAAACTGACTAAAGTGCTAACACACTGAGCTCACAAATAGCAAGGCATCGCCCAAACACAGTTTTCTTCTGTAACATGCACACAGCTTTTAGTTAGAGAAGTGCATCTCTTCAGAGTTAGATATAGGTCCTTTTCGTATTGCGTCTTCAGTTGTCTGTACCAATGTGCTGGCTGTAGAGCTTAGTTCCTTTACAGACTTTTCATTCACCTGTGCAGTTAAACCCTCATATTTTACCTCACTGCTTGGTGACACCTCCCCATCTCCTCCTCTCTCCATTCTGCCTTCTCTTAAGCTACTGGTGCTGACCTCAATGATGACAATTTCCTCTCCACTTTCCAGCTGAAATAAACTTTCCATATCCCCCCCACCCTCAGTAACCCCACCACTTGCAGCACTGCAATCTGCCCCTTCTTCTCCAATCATTCCCGCTTCACCTTCTATCAAGGCTATCATTTGCATACCCTCATCAGTTTCCTGCTCCATCTTGCTCTCACCCTCCAGTTCAAACACCACCTCCTGCTCATCAAGGGGCACCAAACCTTGGGCTGATGTACAGGAAAGCTGTAGGTTGTTATCTTGCCCTTGGCTGAAGGCAGCACTGGATGGACCACTGTCTTGTGCCTCAGGGTGGAAGTGTAGGACGTACGACTGTCCCTGACTGCTCTCCTCTCCTGCCTGTTTCTCACCCTGCTTTTCTCCAACCCAGTTATGTAAAAGTGACATCATCCCTCTCTTATCTCCCTCTTTTTCTCCTTCATCTTGCCCATCTGTCTTTAACTGAAGCATCACTGACTTTCTGTCTCTATCCATTCTTCCACTGACTGTCTCTGCTGATGCTTCCCCTTCAAACTGAAGCACATACGACTCCCCACCCGCCTTGATATTCATCCCCTCCTTGGCCTGTCCTTCATCATCAAAACATAATACAAACTGTTTCCTTGTCATAGCTTCTCCTGCAGGGACAGGGGTAGAAACGAGTGTTGCTGTGGTGGCTGGTGTAACTCCAACAGTTGATGGAGGTCCTGAGGTGTCCACTGTGGGGGCTGCAGTGCTGGAAAATGAAAGAGCTGGGACAGTAGTACAAGATGCTGACAGGGGACAGTGAGAAAGAAATGATGGTGATGATTCTGTGGTGGTGTTAGCAGCAGTAAGAGTGTGTGAGACAGTGTGAGTCACATTACAGTCTGTTACTGACACAGCTTCACCTGCAGTCTGACTGAATGGAGCTGTTTCAGACTTCTGAAGAGTAACTTTTGGTTTGCGTCCCCGTCTGCCCCGTGCTGTCCGTGTGCTTTTCCCTAATATGGGCTTACTCAGTAGGGAGTTGGCAGAGAGGGTGTGTGTTCGTGTGGCCACAGGAGTGTTCACGTTGTTGTTGTTGTTGGTGGTGATTATGATCCTGGTCTGCTGTTGTTGCTGTGATATGGTCGAAAACTGGGGTATCTGAGTCTGTGTTTGGTTTAGGACAGACTGAAGTGCTTGGATAGTCTGAAGCACAGGCAGAGTTGGAGGCTCCGGAGCTGGTGGAGTCTTGTTTGTTGTTGGGAGGAGAATCAAGCTGGACTGGCTGCCATTGTCAGATGGGCACTGCAGGAGAAGGAAGATTTGGGACTGGGACAGAGGCAGAGGTGGTGGTGGAGGTGGTGGAGGGGTGGGTGTAGGGGATGACAGAGGAATGAGCTGCAGGCCGCTGGCTGTCTGAATCATAAAGTAGTTCTGGGAGGTATTGGGGGGGATATTAAGTGCTGGCTGGGATACAATCAGGCTGCCATTGTTTCCTGAGGCTTCCAGGGTGATGGGGTTAAGCAAGGTTGTGGTGGTTGTTATGCCTCCAACACTGGCTTTCACAGCAACTCCATCTTTACCTTCAGTCCCAAGGCAGGGTAGGGGAATACCACTGCCATGGGTACGGATGTGCCTCTGCAAATAGGAGTGCATGACAAACTCCTTAGAGCAGTATGGGCACTTGAAGTCCTTGCGTGAGGAGTGTGTGCGAAGATGGAGCTGAAGGTTGGAGGAGTGTGTAAAGCTTTTATTGCAGTGTATGCACTGAAAAGGTCTCTCACCAGAATGGGTGCGTTCATGCTGCACAAGAGAAGGGGAATGAGAAATAGAGAGAACTGTTTGTAAGATGAGACATCTATACATTATAAATGGCTAAGAATCTACATGAGTTCACAGCTGAATCTTGACAGGCAACACTGACCTGTTTGAGGTTTGACGTCTGAGAGAAAGACTTGTAGCAGATGGAGCAGGTATGAGGCCGAAGTCCAGAGTGCATCTGACTGTGTCTACGTAGACAGCTGGTGTTCTTGAAGGACTTGCCACACTCCTTACACACATATGGCCTCTCACCTGTATGCTGCCGCAAATGGTACTGGTAGTGAGAGCTCCATTTAAAAGTGAGAGGGCATTGAGGGCACTGGAAAGCCCGTACACCTGTGTGCACCTGGGTAAGGTGTAAACAGAAAAAGAAGACATTACTTCGCCCTAACAAGTGTTCTAATATAACAAAAATCTACTGCACTTAGTTGGTGGTATGGTTGCTTTTGCATTTGTTAATACAAATGATTTTGGATATGTGTTGTAATAAGTACAGCTCATCTGTTCTTCTGATATGATTTAATGCAGCTGAAGAACAGCAGCCAGCATGTATAAATTTATTGCAACAGAAGAATGAGCCTTACCCTCTGATGGATTGAAAGCAGCGATGACCTTTTGAAGCTCTTTCCACATTCAGTGCAGCGGTAGGGCCTTTCCCCAGTGTGATCCCGCATGTGGTACTTCAGCCCTGATGAACCTTTGAAGGCTTTTCCGCATTCTGAACAGCAGTACGGTCTCTCTGTAAGAAAGTATATGCAACAGTGTCACATTTGTAACATTTTTGACACACTAACAACAAAAACATGTTTTTTTTTAGCAATCATTATATTGATTTTCACATTAAAAAACAACCCCTTGATTTACTTTTGACTTCACTGACATTCTGATTGCGCTAAATGTATTAGGACCCAATTGGATAGTGAATGGAGTATGGCTATTCTTGAATGTAAGGAGTTACCAATCCATGTGGAAAGGATATAACAAAGCATTTCATACTTCCTATGGCCACTGTCTCCATATCAAAATGCAGTTTTGTGTTTGTCCTGCTGTGAAAATGTCTTCACCTCCAGCTGGAGTGCTCTTGCTGACTCCTGGCTTTTTTGGGCCTTTGGTTGGTTTGGCCGGTTGTTCCTCTTGCTCTTCACCAACGGTAATGATGTCGACACGGATCTCTCTCTGGCCTTCCTGCTGCTTGTCTGCCTGGCTGGGAGACGAGGGCAGGGGGAGAGTCAGGGAGAGGGATGGAGGACACACTATCTCAGCCTCTGCTTCAGCCAGGAGACGCTGCTCAGGGGTGTGGGAGTGTTGGTGGGTGAGGAGTGAGGAGAGAAGGGGGAAGGAGCGGTCGCAGGCAGAGCAGCTGAACTGGGAGCGGGACTGTGATGAAAGAGAGTGCATCTGGACAAACAAAAGGGGAATACAGGAGAGAAAGATGGATAAATCATTATGCTGAATTTTAGTCTTGGTAGTCAATAAAGTGCTATAATCTGTATAGCAGTGTTAGTAGTAGAGCAGTTATTAACAGTTATTCCCACCAGTGACACATGTCTATTGAGGCCTCCACTGGTCTTGAAGGTCTTATTGCAGTAGCCACATGACAGCCCTGCCCATGTGGTTCTGGCCTCTGGCTGGACGGTCTCAGAGCTCTGAGTCACCTCAGTGAAGCTCTGCAACAGATCAAACTGGGCCTGGGTGGTGGCCACATTCTGAGGACCAATCAAAGGAAATAGTACATATCAAAAACACATATCTTCAGATTAAACTCGTTGACTCTGTAGGGTGGAAATTTTTAGATGAATTAAAATTTGATTATATGGACCATGAGTGTTTGTATTAATCTTGAATAGTAAAGTCCTATTCCACCACACATCACAAACAGTACATATACATTTTCTGTTTGTTTTTTTAGGAATGTATCTAGGTAATAAGCAAACTATGTAGAAAAATGAATTTGCCACTGCCAATCTCACTTATTAACCTCTGATTGGTCAACTGTTGTTCTAAAATAGCCATCAACAGACACACTAACAGACCTTTTTGAACCAAGTGAAAATATCTGAGATGCGTGTGGTGATTCACAGATCTGACCAGGCTACATAAAACTCGCCATGGCCTAGAATCCTTGTCTAGATACTGTAATTCACTTACTGCATTGCTACCATCTCCTCCCTCCGTCAGTCCAAGAAGCACCTCTGTTGTCTGACCATTTTCAGCCACTGTGGTAGTCTCCACCACCTCCTCAAAATCAGCCAGCAGGTGTCCAGCTCCCACCAGCCCATCCCCAACCTCCATCCCTGCCCCATGCTGGTCTCTACTGGTCCCAGGCTCCTCTGGAGCCATGTGGATGGCCTGGTGCTCCTCCAGATCTGTTCGTGTACCAAAGGTGTGGCTGCAGCTCCCGCAGGTGTACAGCAGCACGCTGGACCCGGTGTCTGTGCTCAGGTGAACCTCTGTCCCAATGGCTCTAGATGTACACACGTCGTCCCCAGAGGGGGTGAGAGTGAGCTGGGGGAGAAGGCCTGGATTCTGGCCAGAAGAATTTGCAGACAGGAACACTTCTTCCATCCCCACCCCCACTCCACCAGTTCCTTCCTGGCTCACAAATCCCACCATGTCCGTCAACATGGATGATGCAACTTCCTCTGTCCGTACAACCACCTCCACTATCGGGCTAGGTTTGATGAATGCGTGAAGCAGCGTCCACACTCACCACAAATGTAGGGCCTCTCACCTGTATGTATCCTCATGTGCTGCCTCAGGTTGGTAGACTGAGTGAAGGATTTGTTACACACTGTGCAAGTGTAAGGCTTGAGACCAAGATGGACATTCTTGTGTCGCCGCAGGCTGCTTGAATTCTTGAAGGCCTTGGGGCAAGTGTCACATGGGTATGGACACTCTCCAGTGTGCTGGCGCAGGTGATACTGGTAGTGAGAACTCCATTTAAAGGTCAGGGAGCAGAACGGGCACAGGAAGGTACGCACTCCAGTGTGGACACTCTGATGTACCTGGGAATAGGCCGAAATAGAGATGTGAAATCTCTCTTTGATTTGTAAGCACCTTTCTTTTCACAGACAAAATTCTTGTTTATGATATGTCTTTGTCTGGAATCTCACCTGCAGCAGAGAAGAACGTTTGAAGGCTTTGCCACAGTCCTGACATTTGTAAGGCTTCTCCCCTGAATGAGACCTGCCAAAAAAGTAACTATTTAGGAGGGCAGCACAATTAATTATGTACAGTCATTAAAGGTGTGACACTTTAATTTATCAATACAGAAATACAATGCACTTTTATACACTAGTACAAATCAAGCTGCATTTATTAAAAGTATGTATTATGGATTTTTATAATCTGCTTCCATAACTCTCCTGTTAACTTGAGTTTGGACAACTGGAGCAAATTACAAGTAAGGTGGGTCCAGTTTTTGCTTAAGAAATTTCTTTTGAAACTATACTGGCTGTTACGTATAAGATCGGATTACACTTCTACCCTGAAAATGCGCACTTCTTCTTCCATTCATTTCACTTAATTTCCAGCATGTGTTTTCTTTTCTTTTTAGAGCGAAATCTCTTAGTTGGCTCTGGTAAAGCACTTTGTTCAAATTTGATCAACAAATTGCAAGACTGGCCAATAAAAATGCTGATGTACTGTGTTAGGAAATGGAGAAGTCGTTATTTTGTTGATCCACAAACACTTTATTTTGCCAAATATCACACTGCCTGACTACTACTGCAGCATGGCTCTCATACACTATTTACAGATTACTGTATGATCACTCTCCTAAATATTTATTAAGTGATCATGTTGGTACTGTGACATCACATCCCTTTTCAATGTTGAATGCAGGGAAGTTTTGTTTAAGGCAAATGCGACTGTACTTTAAGCCTTCAGCCAGCTGATGCCACATTCTGCATATATACCTTAGTAGAAAGTCACTTTCGGCTTTTCCCATTTAGGGGTTGCCACAGCGAATCGTCACACTGACAACTCACATGTTGACATTTGGCACGTGCTTTACGCCGGATGCCCTTCCTGACGCAACCCTGATTTGAACCTGGGCCTCGGCGGTGAGAGCACTGCGCCTTAACCGCTAGCCTACCAGGGACGGCTCGCATATATACCTTAGTAATTGATGAAAGTGATTCTAAGCAGTATTGATACACATTACTCCATGTCTGTAAACCAGATCAGATCAGTACAGATGAGGAGGTAAAATACAGAAAGTACTATTAACACTTTCAGGAAACTATTGTAATACAGTTACAATATGTGCATGGTAAACAGCATTGCCAAGGTATACCGTTGGTGATAGAGCAGAGCAGAGGAGCCCTTGAAGGCCTTGGGGCAGACGTTGCAGCGGTATGGTCTCTCATTGTTGTGGCTCCGCTGGTGGTGGGTCAGCCTGGATGACCACCTGAAGCTTTTGCCGCAGTCTTTACACTGAAAGGGGTGATCTGATTGCTGGGGCTGCTGGGCCGGGCCTGACGCTGACACCGTCATCGTGTCCAGGGCCACCTCTTCTCCACTCTCTACTACCCCCTTTTCTCCCTCCACCAGCTCACCTCTCTCCCTATCACCCTCAACATCTTCTCCAGAGCCCAGAAGGGATGGGAAAGAAGAAAGCGATGCAGTGGACTGGGTTGGTAAGAGTTCTGCTTGGACTACTAAGGCCACTGAATTAGCCATTACCAGGACAAGCTGGTGGCAGATGAGGGTATTCCTAAGAAACGGGTGTGGATCAGTTTTGGGGTAGAATCATGGTTTTTCTTTCATCCTGCCAACTTTCATGTTTTCTTCTGTGTATAAATTCCTTCTCTGACAGCAAACACCTGTGATCCCAAGTAGACAGCTCAGGACAGGTTTGACATAAAGTCAAATGGAAATAAATATAGTATTATAACTTTTTAACTCCTGGTAAAAAAAAAAAAAAAACGGTCCCTTTAAATTCCACCCTTCTCTCCCTCCCTTCTCTCTATGAAACTACTCTCCCCTTCCCTGCTGTCTTTCTTCTGGCCATCAGTCCGTTTCTACCCGTCCCCGCAGTGCGGTGCTTAGTAGCAATACATACACAGAGGCTGCAGCTAAGTTACACATAAAGGTACTCTACAAGTGTATCTAAGTGTGTCCGGTCACCTGTGCAAGCCAAGAGACAACAACGACAAATATCAGTTTGTACAGTATCAACAAATCCAGTTACTGGCCTACATTTAAAGCTAATCTAGCCCTGGTTAATGCGAAATTACATCGCTAAATTGTTAGATAAGGATTTGCATGAATACAAGGTGAAGCAGTACTCACCGCGCATCTTTAACTCATGTTAAAGCTATATTGTTGATATTATCAAAATGAGGTGGATACCGCAGTGCTAATCCACACAACCTTAACAATAAACACAGCACAAACTAACAGCAGTTCTCCACCCGATGATGCCTTCGAAGAACAGCGACAGTGATTGGCTGTTTGCTACAATAGATGAGACACTACCATTGGCCAAGAGCTGTAACAAACAGATTGGCGTTTTTAAACTTCTCTTAAAAGTTTTTAGAAGTTATAAATTTGACTGGGAAAACACGTGTTTGGTATGCACATATACTACAAGACATTTAGAAATATTTTATAAAGCGTTATTAACTTAGGACATTTATCCGTTCTATGCATTGACTGTGCAAACTAGCGCACAGACGTCTGGGTAATGTAGTATCTGAATGTGTTTGCCCTAATTTCCATCTTTTAGTTTATATTGAAGATCACGTGGACCATGGGTATGAAAGATATACTCAAATTCATTGGCACATTCTTCAGTATTTATTTCACCAAGGCACATATTTCACATTGTGGCCAATCAGTGTGTGGAAGAGGCATCTTGATGTTACAACAATAATTTAAACATGATGGTATTATAATAATAATAATTGTAAATAAGATTTAAAAATTGTATAAAAGTACAAAAAGATAGGCGGCTTGCTCCGCTGCAGCACAAAATAAATAGCTCCACCAAGTTACTTAAATAAATAGTCAATACTGTAACAAATACTAGAAGAGGAATAAACAAAAATGATAGTGATAAAACTGGTAATCTGTATTATATTGTAGAAAACAACATAATACACAAAAGCACTGTATACAACAATTTACATTCTTGTATATTTATGTACACCTGTACAGAACATAGTGTCACAATACATAGTATTTTAAGGCTTTGGGTGTTTAATTTATAAAAAAAAAAAACTTTTCTCCCCCAAAGCACAGATTCAAAATCAGCCGTCTCACTCATCCAAGAGGCTAATCCTAACAGGGTTGTGCAAAGAATCTAATCAGGTCCATCAGTGCTCAGCAACAGGTCATATTCATACAACTTTACAACAACATTTATGCCTCCTCACACAGAACGCAAAACAAGCAGTGAAAATAGAATCTCTGCCAAAAGAAAGTGTTCACTTCTTGTCGGCTATTATCTTGACATTTCCAAATAAATGCAATTAATTTCATAGGCCATCTACTATTATGTTAACACGTGGCACTTTTAACATGGTTAGAAGATGACATTAATGTCTTCAGAAATAGGAAATTTGAAAGCAAATTGAGAGATAGTGAAACTCAAGGCTGTCCCCAATGTGTGCTACATCTACTGGAAGAATTGTTGATTGAAGAAATGCTCAAATGCAAAGTAAATTAAGTTAAACCAAAGTCATTATCAGAGCTATAGGTTCAGGAAGTGCTACTGTGTGTTTCTTGAGGATCAGTGAGACAAGACAAAAAGAAAGATTACAGAGATGTGAGCAAATGAATTCACGTTAATACAGAATTAAAGATGAGAGTGATACATTACACCTTCAAATAAATAAAATTAAATAAATTACTAAGAGTCAATAAATAAATAAATACATAAATAAGATGGTCATGAACAAGGCCTTTAGGAGAGACTGGGGAAATCTGACATGATCATTGTAGTTAAAATGGCAGTTTGCTTTAACGGGAATCTTGATAGTTGTAACTGGCTGCAGTGTAAAGCATTCTCAGTGGCTCTGATGGAAAAACACATTCTCCAGCACACATCATTAGCTGATGTTTGGACCTCTGAAGAGATGCTATTGACTACAGAGCAGACTGACATGGCTATGGTGGGACTCCACATATCCACTTGGTTCTTCAGCCATAGAGTTTATGCATCATCATTGTACTGCAGTAACTTTGGGCTTAAGGCTGATGAATGCTCTGTATGCCCAATCACAGAAGAGCTTGAAGTGTTGAAGAAGCTCATGGCTGGACTGCAGGACATCAAACTGATAGGGAAGGTGAGGAGGGAGGGAGGGGGTTGCCGGAGTCAGCCTTGGTGCCTCAACCTTTAGCATCTGTGGACGAGAAGACAGGCAGACAAACAGATTAGAAAAATAAGAAATAATTCATTGTCACATTAAGTGATAGCAAACAGCTGTAGAACATATCATTTAGTACTAAATCTCACATCGAGAAATTTAAGATTAAGCCTTCATAACAACTGAGAATCAACAAGGTGAAACTTTACCTGACGGTGCAGCAGGTTGATGAGAGATTTCATTTCTCTGATCACCTCCACCAGTTTAGGCACTGCCGGGTGGTGGTGCTTTTTTGAAACCTTGTTCAGCCACTCAAAGTGGTGCTCATACAGCTTCAGGTCAGCATGCAGCTGAGAGAGTGTGGGCTTCAGCTGAAAACAACAGACATACTTTACAGACATGCATGGGTGTGGCAAGATGCAACTGTGAACAGAAACAGACCAGCCCCTCTCTCTTCACAAGTACATACATACACAAATACATTATCAGAGCATTACTTCAAGATTGTTGAGATCATTGGCTGATCTGTTGCTCATTTCTGGCAGAGACCTGAACCTGTGGGGCTCCACATCTGAGTCAAATGCATGCTCCCTCTGAAAGAGAAAACAAGACAGAGCAGCCTGTTAGTAATTTGCATCAGCACAATTTTACTCATCTTGAGAGAAGTCACGACAGCATGAGGAAAGTTTCATCCTAGCATCTCAGTTGGTCTGTTTTCTGTGCTTAGACACAGTAGCTCTCACTGAGGAGAGTGCGGTTGATCAGGTCAATGTGAGTTCACCCACATTCAGCCTCCCCAAATGTCAACAATAAGAGAAAATGACCTGAACCCACAGGATGTTTTCTACAGGGAGTGAGGATAACAACATATGCAGTGACTAAGAAAGCTCCAATGGGATAGACAACACAGGGCTGTGGGGAAACTCCAGGGTCACAGCTATAAAAAGACGGAATGACGCAGTGCTGTTGCCCAGTCTGGGTTGTGTTGTAAACTCTGATCAGGCATCAGATGTAGGACTCTTCATGGACAGCAGAGGGGGATAACCAGCCAGACTGGAGGTTTATGGAATTCTAAAGGCAGCTGTGCTCATAGGTAGTACAATTTAGTATTAAAACATCCTGATTCAGTAATGAATGGACATAAATGGATATGAGTGATGTGACATGCGTCATTTCCAATCAGCAGAGGAACATAACAACATTAGGATGATGAGTGCTGAGAAATGCTTTGCGTAAACAGGTTGTGTATGCTTAATGCTTCCTTAATCTGTTATGCTGTTTTTCTTGTCCTGGTGTTTTCTTCCAGTTGTTTGTGTTGATGTGTTTGGTGATGAATGTGTTACATTCTTTCTCATGTCTCTCCATCAGCCATCCATAAGAGCTCACTTATGTTTGTGGTCCAGTGTTTTATCTCTGTTGCTTTTGTCTTCCTCCATCCCTTGCTTCGCTCCTTTCTCCCCTCCTCTCTCTCTCTCTCTCTCTCTCTGTCTCATACCAGGTGCACAAGCACATGCAACATCACACATACACCACTGGCTTGTCATCTAGTTGGCTCTCTGATCTCTCCATCTCTTGTGGTTTTGCCCCATCTTTCTCAGGCTATAATTCTACCTCTTATCCTTCTTTTTCCTGCTCTCTCCATCGTGACCTCACCCGACAGAACTTAGCATCTAGCCTTTTTCTTCCTGAATGCAAATACTGGAATGTGATAAATCTTTTTGATTTTTATCAGGTCACTTTGCTGTGGTGACCGAAAGCAAAACACCAAACACTGCACCTACACAACCAAGACTATTTACAAAACCTTCAATGCATACACACATACACACACAGAGAGCCACAAAAATGCATGCACACAAATGCGTACATATATAGGCTGTATATATACACATTTTTGCACCCATGCTGTGTGCATGCAAACACAGTCTCACTCACACGCACGTATGGTTACATCGGAAAACTTATATAGGCCTATGCGTAGAGCATCAGTTTCATTGCTTTTTTTTGCAGGGACTTTCCATGGTTTCTCATTCTATTTATCTTTCCTAACTTTGTCCTCTCTTTATTGGAATTCCACACAATAAGGAAAAAATAAAAACAAATCTTCTATGTTACTGAAATGTCTAATACTGACCCCAACCCCCTTCGACAATGCTGGATCTTCTGGACTCTACCACACCACAGTGGCCTGTGACATTGTTTTTAAGCATCAAACACACATACTCATGCAGAGCAATCACACATTCTGAACAGTGTCTATTTACCATGACTACAGAAAGCACATAGCTGGTTCTTATTTTATCCCCGGAACAAAAGAGTATTAGGATTTGCATAATGCAAAAACAGAATCTAGTTCACTCATGTGTAACTGGAGATCCAGCGATATGATCATGCTTTCTTTTCACCTGTTAAAACACAATGCACAATACACAATCAGCTGGAACTTGGCCAAGTTCTCAAATTCTGATTTTCCTACCAACTTGACTGTCAACAAAATGACATTTCAGGGAAGAACTGTGAGTAGGATATGTGTTAGAGATTAGCATCTAATTTGAGAAAAAAAAACTTCTCCAACTCCATCCACACGTCTTCAGTCTAGCTGCAAAATATAAACATGTTTCTATGTAAACAGGCATGGGATGTACTTTGCTGTGATTTCACAGACAGGCTTGGACAGTTGGATTCTGATTCTGATTCTGGTGTAGGTACAGCGTTAATATGTAGTTGTAAATTGGTTTTGTCGGGACATAGTAAAATGGTTTCTAAAACTTTATCTTTTGATTCTCTGTTCCTTTCACCACATCATGTCTATTGATGGACTATCAGTGTAAATGGGGTTACTCTCCTTGGTTCCATAAGAACTGATATTCATTTAATCACATGTGCACTGGACTGGATGCAGACATTAACCTATCCTCCAGTCTTCTTGTTACTGCCACCAGTCAGGTGACCAGGCAGACCTCTGGAGTCCAGAGTGGATTAAATGTGAGTCAAATCTCCCCTGAGGCTTTTGCTGCCCCGATGGACTGCATTCAGTCTGTCATCGGTGAAAGCAGCTTAAGACAGACAGATGTTCTGCGCAAACAGCGAAACATGGTTTCCACAACCATACATGGTGCAAAGTTAGAGAAATCTGAAGTGTGAGATTGTCTAAAGTGAAATGTACCATTAGCATCAAAATCCAATTAGGGAAGGGTCAGTGAGCAGCATCCACTTCCACCCTAATGCTAAAAATTCAATTAGCACAGGATTGTCGGGATTTCATTAGTCTCTCCTCCAATCAGTAGTGAGAAGGGTCATTACTGACGACAGTGTCACTTACCAGCAGCTCCTGGGTGAGCTTCATCAGATTTTTGGTCTGATTGGACAGTTTATCCAAGTCACTGGGCCGCCGCTGTGGTACTGGAGAAGCAGATGTGAGCACAGGCAGCTGAGCCAAGAGCAGCGAAAAGAGGAGCGATGAGGAGGAGTCGAGCAGCACTGGAGGGGGTAGAACAAAACGGAAGCAATTAGTGGAGGGGTGCTGTCATCTCGCCATAATTATAATGACCTCAGGCCACGGCTGCCAGGTCTAGGGGATGATGTTGCACCATAATATAAACAATAGCGCTAGACTTGGGAGAGGGATCCTGAAGAGCCTCGGTGTCATGACGAGTCATGTTTTCACAAGCTGAATCCAAATCATTAAACCATTAAAGGTCGCTTTGACACTGACTATCAACCATCACCTCTTTATCCTATAGCAATGCAATGAATGCTGCTGATTGTCACACCTGCAACTGGATAGGTACGTGAGCTGCTGATATAAATGATATAGACCAAGCCAACTCTCTAACAGTAAGCTCATTCATTCTTTTCCTTTCAAGTTCAAATACGAGGCAGACTAAGTATTAAAACGGAACCACGGTGGTGTTGAAATGATGATTCCTTGATAATTACCGGGGAACCACAAGAATCGCAGCCAAAATAACACTGCTGGAGCATGTGAGCGCCCAACTTCAACAGTTTAGGGAATAAGTTGTCCATGCCGCAAGTTGTCAGTGACTCAAAATGTAATTGACTTGTTTAGAAAGTGAACTGTAAATCAATTATTTGATATATAGGGACGATAAAAATAGCTGTTAAAAGTCACATAAGTGACGTAAACATCACATACACACAATTCAATTAGCTTTTAGAAATAACATAGGATAAAGAGGAGATAATTAACACAGTGAGCAATTAACCTATAAACTAACACACTCATACAGTCACTTACATTTCATATTGGTTCGGGTCCAAGGGATATGTAAATCAGCAGAAAAACGCAGATAAATAAATAAATAAAAAACTAAATAAATTGAACTCCGGAAATTGTCACGTGCTCCGGTTTCTTCTTCGCACGCTTCAGTCAGAGTGAGCAGGAAAGTTGTCAGGACAGAATGAATGTAAGAGCAGGGAGATGACTGCAGCACTCAGAGAAAGTCAGGAAAAGAGAGGTAAAAGCCAGTATCGTCTAACTTTCTGTCTTTAGCAAAGTTTGAGATGAGCTCTTGTAGTCTTTATGGAGTGTTGAAGGCAGAGAGACAGTTTGGAGAGAGAGGCAACAGAAATGCAGAGAGAGGGATGCGAGTGTGGTAAGTCCAATTTTTGCGCGCAGTGAAGTGTTTAGGCTTGTTTAAAACTTCCTTTATAAAGACGTCGGGCCTATGACACATCGACAGTGACTCACTTCATTCATAAAAACACGCATACACACACACACACGTACAC
>NW_018128072.1:1062410-1080758 GCF_001952655.1 Monopterus albus
CTCCCTGCTGCTTGTCTCCGTTTGCGAAACTTTAAAAAAAATGTTCCGTTGTGTTTTTTTTTTCTGTCCTCTATCACTTTCTCCCCTCCTGCCCTTTTCCCATCTCCAGCACTATGTTGCATCCCGGTACCTGCGCCAATCAGTCCCATCTACCTCTTTTTTATCTTTCCATCTCTAACCCCCCCCCACCCCCCCAAGCCTTGCAGACGTTTTAAAAAGCCCATTGTTTTCAGGTGTATTAGCATATCTCATCTAACCATGTATCTAAAGCACTACTTGTACCTGTCCTTTCTTTTTCTTGTGCTTATTGGTGTTTTGTCAGGTAGCCAAAAGTGAACTGTCACAGAAAAGGTGCTTGTGTTACTCAGTTTATGTCAGGGCTGTTTTAGGGTACACATGCCTCATTCCCTATTATTATAATTAATGCCCACAGCAAACACCTTTTCTCTCCCTCCTTTTCTCACCCCATGCTCTTTTTTCAGAGCCCCTCCTGAGACAGCAGCCTGTTATTTCCACGGCCCCCCACCCACCTCCTCTTTTTTTCACTCCTTCTCTTCCTCTCCAGGGTGAAGGAAAGAGTAAAGTGCTGGATAGAAACTGTGAGCGGGCATATACGCACATACACACACTGCAAGACATTAGCGCAGACGCACGCTTTGAGGGGTGGTTGATGGGGTCACTGCAGTAGGCACACATGCACAAAACATGCACACACACACACAAAAAATGGTGCTCTGATAAACCAAAAACACTAAAAAAGATACTTTAGCACAGAAATACACAGTCTAGAGTGCACACACCAGCATGATTTCTCACACTCTGTATGTTTCACCCAGTCTTTCACACAAACACACACACATAGTGCAAGACAGCCTGGAAACACTCAGTCAGGTGTATTAAAGCGTGGCCTACTGTTGCAAAAGGCAAAAATGAGTACTGTATATAACTAGAGAGTCACAGACACACACAAAGAGAGAAAGGGGGGAGAAAGAGAGAGACCAGGGAAAAGGAAAACTGCCTGAGTCTGGGTGTGAGATTAGGAGACCCTCATTCGCAGACATACACTCATGGTGCGGTTAGAAAATAATTAGTGGTGGGCCTTGTATGTGCACACACAGAGTTGCCAGTCCAGTGGTGGGCCTACACAGACAAACAAACACCCTACAAATGATCAGTGCCTGGTGGCACTGAGTGGGTGGAGTTGTTGTGGTAAAAAAAAAAAGGTCATGCTCTGTTTTCTTGGGTGAACAGTAAAGAAGAAAAGCAGGGAGCGCAGGAGAGCAGAAGAAGGAGGAGAGGGAATAGATGAGTGCGGTCGGACGCAGGGAGATATTGACACACTCACTCTTTTTAATTTCCCACATCAAAGGGCCGTTTGAAGACACAGCTGGGGAGAGAAGAAAAGAAAGAGTGAGGTTAGTCACTCTCATTCCCTCTCTGGGCTGCTTCTCATGATGGGGTCTCCTGGGTGGTTCTGAGGCACACAGACTTCTGTTAGGCCAGCGTTGATCACTCACACACTATGACACCAGGTGGGAGCTCTTTGAGTGTGTGTCTGTGAGGCTGTGTGTGTGCACGTGCACAGATGTCAGTACGCAAAATACAAGAGGTCATGTATCTTTGTTTGGACTTTTTTTTGTGTGTGTGAGAAGCGAGGGCACACTGGCTCATGCCTGTTGGAAAAGGGGGAATCCAGGGTTTGTGTAAATGGGTGTGCGTACAATATATGTGTGTAATTATGGGTATGCGGTGGTATAAGTGTGGTCTCTGTATAACGTGCATGAGCACCAATCTGTAGAAACCACCATAGGAGGAGAAACAGAGTGAAACAGACTATGACCTCAGAGACATCAGAGAGGAAGGGGGAACCTGTGACAGGGTCTGCCAGACAAACTTTACTCACACATGCTTCACTCGATTCAGTCACGCTTTACGCTAGGTTTCCTGTGTGCCATGGCATGTATTCACACATTATTATGCAGGATTCAGTGTATTTCATTGCCTCAAACTCTTTGTTCACCTTTTGCCAGGCACAGTTGCTCAATTCATACTGTGAAGTCACTTTAGAACTTTGATTAAAGAAACCTCAGAAGGCGTAACCATTTCGTGTCATAGTTTATTTATCTGACAAGGAAGAGATTGAGGAAGAATAGATGTTTTTTTATGTTGGGGGTTTTTATTCATTGTTTACTTTCGTGTGATTGGAGTTTTGGTCTGATTATGAGAACAAATACTAAACCAGCCCATTCTTATAATGTTGGTTTTCCAATAAATGTTTATTGCTGTGGGTTAAGTTCCATGTCCAGGTGGATGATAAAGTAATCTTGTGGATTTTAGGGTTAAGTCTCGTGTTCTGTTTACCTCAGAGGGTCAACACAGTGAAAATGTTGACGCAATGCTGCTCCTATGGCCAAAAGGGAAACAGAGTATCAATAAAGTTATCATTTAATGTTGCATCCTCATTTCCTTCAGGGAATTCCAGCAGGGCCTGAGTAAACACATGGAGAGATTGCTTTCAGAAGGGAAACCAAAGTATTACTGTTAATATTTACTGTCCTATGACACTTACAAGTTTCCCCATGACCTCCCTCCACCTTCTTCCTTTCTACTCTGTCACTCTCTTTCTGTTTAGTTCATTGCCAAGTGCGTGACTCCAGCAGAGTATCCTATCTGGGAAACTGTCATGGTAACCTTACCCTAAGTGGCTGCCATCACCCCCTTCATCACCCCATCTTGCTTCACCCCTTACTTCAACCTACGTCAGAGAGTGGCAGAAATAGTGACACATGTGAGGGGGCTGCAGTCACTGGCCAATAAAGTGACGTCTCTGACTTTCTCCCACTGTCAGAGATCAGTGTTAATGTGTCCCACTCATCTCCCCTGCACCAGCTACCCATCCAGTGATGCATGCCAATTGCTCACCCTTCAATTGGCCCACTTAAGAGAAATATGGCTGTTCTGCATCTGCTGAGTTGTCTTTTTATTAGCCCATTAAAGGAGGATATTAACCAGCATCATTATTGCAGGGTTTCTCCAATGATCCATATAATAGAGCTGCGCAAAGGACAGGATGCAGGGATGAAAGGGAGAGGATTAACTTTTCTCCTGACAAAGACTGGGGAAGCAAAATGTTTAAATGGTCTCCCAATTAAACACACACTTACAAGACTAATTTTGTTTCTGACAAAACCCAGTGTACTCTGTTGGCTGTGTGTGTAGCCCGTGTGTGTGTGTTAATGTATGTGTAACAGTGAGTCAGGCGAAGCTCTCTCTCTTTCTGACTCTTGATCACCTGCTCACGTTTCCCTCTCACTTACTGTCCCAGCAGTTTTGCGTCTGCCAGTGAGGAAATATCTGAATGAACTACTTGAAGCAATAGGTCACAGACTGAGTGTGTATGTGTGTGTGTGTGTGTGTGTGTGTATTTGGGGGTGGGGGTACAGCGGGAAGCAAGCAGCCCACGCAAAAGGAACTTTTTACTGTGCAAACACTGTTTCCATCTACCCTGCTTGCTCTCTCCATCTCAGACTGGTGTCAATACACTGGAGAGCTCAGGCCTGTCTCAGAGCTCCCGCTTTCTCCTCCGGTTCTCCCTCCCGCTCCTCTCACCGCCATTCTCAGTCGCCCTAAACATTCTTTCCTCTCCTGTCATTGCGTGTCCTGTCTGCATCCTTCATTCTTCCTACTTTCAAAGTGCTTCCCCTCGACTCGCTTCTACTTTCTCAGTCGCTTCCACGCTCACATCCCTCTCGGTCTGTTTTGTCTGGGACTGTCTGGAGTGCCGAACAATTAAATATAATCATTAAACAGTCCAAGTATATCCAGTAAAACACCATATGCATTGAATCAGTGAAGCGCTTTTATCACCTGGCTGCTTATCTCAGCCCCAGTGGCCATGCAGGAAACGTTTCAAAATGTCAAAAAATATAAAGAGGAGTGAGTAAATGAAGCTTCTATTTTTGGTGCATTCTTCAGCGTGCAGAACAGTAACCCGGAAACATTGCTTGTGAATTCTTTTTCCCTTTGTTAGTCTTGCACCACTTTAGGTGGTGAGTTACTACATCTCTGTGTGGAAGGGCATCGGAGCTGACCACTAGGCTACTTGCCGGCGCGCCATGCGTCTGCGTCAGCCGCACACTGATCCTGTTGTCATGTTATTCTACGGAAGCTGAGAGCACTCGGAGGGAAGGAGGAGGGAGGTGTGAGTGTGCGTTAGGGCACCGGGCGCTGGAGAGACGATGGGGGAAAGGGGGAGGAGTGCGGGAGGACCTTGCCCTATGGTGACTGGCGTGGCATGACCTCCGTCACAGATGGACTCACAAACAAACGCGCACAAACACACATATGCTTACGTCTTTTAGTCAGTTTATCCCGAAGCATTTAAAGCAATTTATAACCCACTACCCCCTTTAATCTGACATGGCTTGGCTGTTTCTGTGAATGCTGACGCACGTCAGGCCTCTTCATCACTGTCCATTCATTAAATTAACGCTGACAATCATAAATCAACCTTACACTACAATGATAGCAGATAACGTATAAAACAGCACATGGGCAGCTGTATTGATTCTACCGTCCTTCCACCCGACCACTTCCCGTGCGTCAGCCACGCATAGTGTGTAAATTTCTTCATAACTAAGAGCAAACACAGGAAAGGAAATTTCATATCCGCATGGTGTCATTGTTTATGTTTTGAAGCGGCGTACGAACTGGGATTGGAAGCTGAGCACAACAGTTTGGAGGCAGACTGCATTTGAAAATGTTTGGATATGACTGCACATTCAGTAGGCTGTGATTCTGACCGCACAGGGAGGGGAGGTGGACCTCAAGTTCACTGAAATGTCAACTTTGGTTTGAAGTGACTTTGACTTAAAGTGGTGCAAACAGCACACAGAAGATACACTGTTTTCTTTTTAGATTGAAATTTCTGCAGATGTTGTCCTATTGCAATTTGTTTTTATTTTTTGCACTGTAGAAAGAAAACATTTATCGTAAATGTTTATGTAAATAGATCTTTGTGCCCCTCAAAATTCTTGGACATCTCTGGAATAGTGACAGTCAGATATGAAAGTAATGTGTGTGCATTCTTCTTAACCACCATTACCATTATCTCAAGCTGACAAGTCTGAGTCTGAAGCCCGTCCTGTAGGGCTACATCTGCACAATCTGTCTCCAGTTTTATGTTCCTGACCTTCCTTTGCTGTGGGAACCTAGAAAAGTTGTGTTTAGTGTACACTTAGACCACCTTTATCACTGTTTGGTCGTGACTAAGAGGAATGACATGAGAGTTATTCTAATCTCTCTATTCTTGGTCTCAGTGTTGATGTACACTTTCACCCCCTGCTGCTTCCAATTAGCTCCAATTGCTTTCAAAACATTTAAATGCCTTACATGTCGTCTTCTATCAATAGCAGTCTATGAGTCAAGGAATAAGAAATGAAAACTATCCAGAATTTTCTATTTTTGGCACAAAGTTCACACGCATTACCCATGCACCCCCCACCACCGCTGTCTTTTTATGTTTTCCCCTCCCTTTTCTTCCTGGCTCCTCATCCTCTTTCTGTTCATCAATCACACTGTCCAACCTCATCAGAGGGTCATTGCTGGATGTATGAATGGTGTCGGTTGGCCTCAGTGTCTGCCTTCTATTACAGACGCCCTCGCATCTGGCGGGACCCCTGGTAGTGCCAGGAAGCATGCTAAGAATGCAAGGAATGGCTCAGTGAGTGATAAGAAGGAAATTCCCCTCAGCAGACTGGACTGAGAGCCCAGAAACAACAGGCACATGGACAATCACAAGGGAGAAATCAAAGGGATGACAACAGAGAGTGGGATGGGAGGAGATGAACAGGATGCCTGGACAGACCCAGGTCTAGGTTCGACTCTAAGGGTGTTTTCACACTTGGTGCCTTTTAGATCAACCAAACTAAAGTGGGTCGAAAAGGGAACCCACAAAAAAGGGACTTTTTTTGTGTTCACACTGAGTACACTTGAAAGAGGTCTCAGTTCTCTTTCTGGTCCAGTTTGCGTCTGATGGGGCCTCAGTCCTCTTCCTGTTCATACTATAGTCACTCTGGAGCTCTCAGACCTTTACTGCTTTCACATATAGATTTTAGGTCAAGGACTCTCTACTTTATCTCTTTTTATTGCATGTGGTAAAGTACTTTTGGCAGTTTTTTCACTTTGATTCGGCACTGCAGTGGAGTCCTATTGAAGCCCCTCACTCTCATATGAGCTGAAAACTGAAGGAAACCCTGAACGTTCTTTGACAGTACTTTTACTGCGAGGTGCCTTCAGCCCCCAAATCATTATATCCACCCCTGCTTTGAGCACTCTCAAGTGAAAGTGAACTTCTGAACGGCAGTTCATATGATGCTTTGAAAATTGCAGATTGAATTTATGAATGAACCCACAACAGTCAGCTGGCCAATGGTTACGTTTAATCATTAACCCATTAGTTACCTCTATGCATGGGCTCAAGGTTGCTTAAATGCATAACATATCTGGGCAAGGAGAGACTACAAGCCAGTCACAGGCAGTGGAAACCTGCATTTCCCCCCAAGGAGGTCTCTGTTCTGTTCATTTCAGAGGGGTCTGGGTTTAATTTGGAGTGTTCACATTTATGCAGAAAAATGCTGACAAGTCATTCTGACTTCGTTTTGAGGGCTGAAAGGGACCAAGTGTGAAAGCACCCTAAGACAATACACTGAATCCTACAAAGCTTAGAGTGATAAAGATGATGCAATGGTGACACATGAAAAGAAAAGAATGGAATGGGCTGGGATGACTGCAAGGAGAGAGATGAGACAGTCAGGGAGAAATGAGATAATGAGCAGTGACAGAGGTGGGATTAAAAAAACAAGATGATGCAATGAGAGAGAATGACTGAGCAAAAATAGCAATAGATGGAAAATGGACTATCTATCTATCTAAAGGAAGTAAGACGAAAGCGAGGGACAGTTGTGGGACAGGAAGAGAGCATAGAGATAGAGGCGTGTCATGGAAGAGGCAAACCCTGTGAATCAGACCCTGATTGGGTGACATTTAATGGGAAGAAGCGCACACAGACACACCTCGCAGGCTGCTTTCTGGCTGGCAAATCCTTGACTGACAGGACATCATTGTGACTCACTCACCCAGCTTGTCTACCACACTGTGCCATCTGCAGTGGAGTTCAAGCTCAGTTTGAACAGCAAACACACCAATGCCAAACCCTGATCCAGATTAGCATTTCCTGTGTAGCGACCTACTAAGTCTACTAACAAATATATCCCATTTGGCTGCAGGTGTGGATTTACAGCCAGCCAGTTGGTAATTGTTTTGAGCTGCTAAATTGCATCAGGAGGGATTGGATTACCTGCTGTACCACCAGGGTAGTTCCCACCTTGTTGTTTCCTTATTTCACCTGGATTACATCAGCATTTAGGCTCCTTTATTTGTGAGTTAGCACATACCTCTCACTCACGGGTGAGGCCAAAAGCATACCTAACATGTTACAACGGAAAATGCATAACAGGATACATGGAGGAGCACTGCAAGTGTAAAATGTTGTTTCTGTGTATGGTTTTCTATTCATCTCCACTGGAAGATAAAGAGATATACAGGACAGTTAATGGGGACCTAGTTTCTGTTGTGTGTGTGTATACACTTGCATGTGTGTCTATTGTTCCCATTTGGCCAAAACCCAGACTTTTCTCTATTCACATCATTAATAATACAACATGGAACAACACAGAAGGAAATGAAACATTATCTGTGTAAAAACTCCCCAGGGAGTCTCATCTTGTGTAACAATGATTCATTTTTGTAATATCATAATCACAGACCTTGGCCAATTATAATAACAAAATGGAGCTAGATAAACAGTATTCCCTGCCACAGTCTGGGCTTCTCTATGTACTAATTAATCTTCAAAGTAAAAAGCATTCTTGCATGACAAAGCGAGTCCTGTAAGTCACCACTCAGAGAACACTTTCCCGGGTCAGATCAACACTGTAAAGCTTAACAGAGGTAAAGTCAGTGGAGAACAATGTGATTAGGGGCAATACATGAGACTTGTACTTTATGGTGTGGTTGCACAGAACAAGCTGGGGTTGAAATCTGATCCAGGGAACATGGACTGTTCTGCCTCTCTTGTGCGTTTAGGTCAAAACCTCACGTAATGACTTTGTGCGGTTGCTTAGCTTTTCGACCCGTCTGAAACAGCTGACACAAGGCAGATAGGTGGATGTGTGAGTGCTGAGGTGAGGCAATGAAAGGCACAGTCAGACAAGAAAGAGAACCCATCCATTAAAAAGAACCCCTGGGAAGCTTTGGCGACTGACAGCTGAAGTGGAGCCTGGGGCGGCCAAGCAGGAGGGAGAGTGTTTTCATGTGTTTATGTGTGTGTTTTCCTTTACTACTGGGAACTATATATTTGACTCTGAGGTGGCAGTTTACTCAGGGGTATAGGAACAGGCCCCGGGGACGACCTGTGGAACCCCTCCCTATTATCCTCCAGGGAGCAATGCTTTTGAGGTGTGGTCCCCTACCACCCTTCACCTCCAATGTGCCGAATCAGTGGAAGGCAGAAACCCAGAGAGTATCCCTGACACTAATATGGAAAAAAGCCTGTTTGGAGCGAATATAAGGGCAAATATTATTCTTCCTGAGCGTAACCACGACGAGCACCTCTGACCTGGCAGTGAAAGTGCTGAAACAAAAAGCCCAAAGACTTTTTCTGCTCCATCAAAGGAGAGCTACATAAAATAAACATGGCCATCAGATTACCATGCTGAACACGGGGCCACGTTAGCCTGCGCCGTCCGCCCTGCTGCCCAACCCCATAGCTCTATGGGAGTTAAGTGTGGGGTCCGCTCAGTCAACACCATGACGCAAAATGGAACAAGCCTCTGACAGAAGCCCCAGGTTGATGGAATAAGGCCCCTACCCGCACGGCCCACAGGTCCCCTGGCCCGAGAGAAACATACTGAGCGAGAATGAGAGAGAAGCAGGAAAACAGGAGGAAACGAGGAAAGGAGGGCAAAGGTAGATGAGGACATTTTGGAAAGGTGACCACCAGTCCCATATTGGAGGCACTGGTCTTGTTCTAGATTGAAAAGCATACACATAAATGTGCTACTGCCCCAGAAAGCCAGTAGCAGCAGGCCCGGACAGACACAGTGAGACTGTGAGGCTTAGCTGACTAGTTCTACTAACACTGGACAGCCTCAGCCCGGTGGATCTGACCTCACAGGGGTTCTTTATATCCCTGCATGTGCCTGTGTATATATGTGTAGGGGCATGCATGTGTGCACCAAAGAGAGAAAGCGAGAGAGAATGTGGGTTTATGTGTGCATTTCACATTCAGGTGATGTAACCATAAGAAAACAGATCTGTCCATTGAGGAGGACTAAACCATTTCTCTTGGCCTTTTAGTCACCTTACCGAGGGGCTGCTGTCCATTTCATCAATGAGTCTCCCCGTGTCCAACCTCAGCCACACTCATCTGCCTGTCATTTGTCTGCATCTGCCTGCACCCCTGACCTTCTCTCCAGCTGTCTCAAACCTCACACAGATTCCTACACCCCCAGTCTGTCTTTTTGTATGTCTGTGACCTAACAGAGATTCCCCTGCTCCCTTGCTTCCTTCCTAATCTTTACTCTGGAACTGTCCACTCTGACTCTGTTTCAGTCTAAAGCTGGCTCCTTGAATTTCTGGTGAGTTTATCTAATACAGTCATGTTCTTAAATATTTTTGAACTTTAATATTAGACCAGTCATAAAATCACAAATGTAGCTTTATTTCTTGGAAGCCAGACTCATACAAGTAATATTGTTCTCTTTGCCACAAAGTTAAAAAACAATTTAGGTTCCACCAGCATTAAAAAAAGCCACATTTTTTGGCAGTAATGTCTACTCTGGGCTTAGACCTTCACACTTTCTCCTCTGATGTCCTGATAAAACATGTCTCACAACCTCCATCATTGGCCCTGCAGTCACTGTAGTCTGTCCTTTTCTGTGACATGTGACTTGAAAAATCTTCTTTTATTACCGGCTTAAGGATGACGCAGGGCTCAAACAAAGTGCTACCAGATCATCACTACTGTAGATACTGAAGCCGTGTCAGGTTGTAGCTGTTAAGCGTGAGAGTCATGGGCTTTTTTAGTTTCCGAAAATGACTCGTGTGTGTACCAACACAATCACTGTGGTCCACTGGGCCTCACACCAGCAGCATTACATTACCATGCTCGCCTCACTACTGTTCTCATTTTGTTTTCATCCACCTCTCTTTTCTCCTCTGACTCAGCTGTTTTGTGGGAAACTCCATCTCTTTGAAGAAGGGAAGAATCTTTCATTACTCGACAGTGGGGAGAGAGAAGGAGATGATAGGGTGAGAATAACTGCCCCATTGTCTTCACCCTCCCGCCCTCTATCCACCAATGATAATTGTGTTGAGCTAATTACAGAGAGCAGCTACTGCAGGTGTGGGACACTGCACCTGGCTAAAGAAGTCTACGTAATGTATGTGCAATGTATGTGCATGTGTGAGCTTTTCAGAGAATAAGGCTTATGTGTGTGTGTACAACTGTGCAATTCTGAGTGAAAGTGTGTGCCAGTGATTGAAATCACCGAAAACTGGTGTGTGTCACACTCTTACTAATCCTTACAAGCTACTTAATAGTCCTCAGACACTGGTCACCATATTGTATCACAGACTACTGTAATGTGACGCAATCAGCATGGACCTCTACCAGTCTGAGCCCCATCTGTGTTTAATTATAAAGTTACAGGCTACATCTGTATGACATTACTGGAAAGTTGAAATTAGCGCACAGACACAGTCTCACTCTCACTCATTCACTGCATTGAATTTCAAATGAGAGTGATAACAATCACTTAATTGATAAATGTAACCACAGGGAGCTTGTTCTCATGATTCATAATCTATAACGGGTCTTTCTCAATGGCATGTTTTTTGATGTCAGCACGGTGAGAAATTGGGGAGACAGAACCAGGGACAACAGTAATGATGTAAGCAGAGGTCTCTCACAAGGCTGTTTTTTTTTTTTTTTTTTTGAGCTTTTTACAGTAAATGAATTCATCTGAAGAGCTGACCAGAAGAAGGGAAGCCATTTGGCCAGATGCCAAAGGAGGAACATGATAACTTTTAGTCTGTTTGTCAAGACGTCATTGAGTTTCACTCTCGATACTAGGAAAGCAGTGAGCTGTTTTCTAAAGCCGTCTGGCCGACTAGATACTGTAGTGACATTGGCTAAATATTATAAAATTGTGGCACTTCAAGTAAAGTTGTTACTCACTGCAATGGTATCACTTGTTTATGTCTGTTCATGACAACCCTTTGCTAATTTATGCTTAATGAGGTGAACATTTTTTAAGGGCCAGGGGATTTTGTCACACTGGGAAATCCGACCACTTGAGTGGAAATTAAAATCTCCCCTGCTCTAAAAGTCCCAGCTTTGATCTTTATGACAGCTTACCTTGGTAAAGGTAACCTTTGTGTGTGGTTTTCACCATTTCATTTGCTTGCTTGAGTCATGACCCTGTGTAAAATACTAAGATTACTACAGGAAAGGGGAATGTGCTTTGGGAACAGATGATTATATTGTTGTATGATCACACTACAGGAAATGGGAATCTGCTTTGGGAACAGATGATTATATTGTTGTATGATCACCTCCTTAGTCAAGCAATTCTGTCTGCAGACTCATCATTTAATGTCAAAAGTGGAATGAGTGCTGCATCACCACCTTGTGGAATGTTTTATTGGTGTTGAAGCTGAGACGAGTGCCAAGTGCCAGGGGCCCTGCTGTGGGAACATGCCTGTCAAGGATTATACAGAAACCGTAACTCTTTTAGACTAGACGTCAGTGTTTTATTAAAAACAAGTAGTTTGAAAACATACATGGAAGCCAAGTAAAACTGTAATGTAAAGCATAACAATTATGTGGCCCAACACACACGGCCCTCCTCCCTGCTTTAAAATAAGATCAAAATGGCATACCAAAGCCAGTAATTTTCATTTACTTGAAAATATCTAAATTAATAAAAATAAAACAAGTCTAATAAATGCAGAAAACATTTTTCACTTTGCTTTTTCAGTGGTTTGCCGTTTGACTTTTCTGGTGATATCCTTTTTACTTCTATGCAAAATCCATAAAGAGACAAATATGGGCTTCCTCAAAGCCGAGTCCTCTGATTGGCAGGGAGCTCATCTTGGTCAAGTCCCCACAAGAAGGTGCGGAGACGTGTCACTTCCTTTTGGAGCGCAGGGCTTGGGATTGGCTGAGAGAGGTCAAGGCGTGGAGTTTCATTTGGCAGGATAAGAGGAGGGTGATCCAGGAAGCTCTCAAAGATGTCTACAAAAAAGGATTAGAATCAAATGACTTTGGCAGATAATTGCTCAATGTCACTGTCTCACTGTGTTGGCAAGCCTGTAAAAACGGGTCCCAGAGGGAACCAAAAAGCACAAGAAACACAGGCCATAACATCAAAACTGGCATCAGAAATATCATTACAAGAAGGGCTGCAGGAGACTATTGAACAAATTGTCTCTTTTCAGTTAGAATTCACACAAGAACAGCAAGAATGTTTACAAGAAACAGCAAGAGGAGCTGGGAGAGAGAGGAAAATTATTTAAATGCTATGGCAGAATGCATAAAGTAGAAAAGTTAAGATAATAATAAGATGATTTGTGCGTGTGTTTTCTTTGAAATAATCATTAGTGAATGTGTAAGAATAAAATGAGAAAGGATTGTATTGAAACATTAGGTACATTTAGAAGTCTAAAGTACATTCAGAATCTAAATAATAGAGAGTGAAAATGCTGAAGACACACATCCATACAAAAGAGGAAGTGTGTGTGTGTGTGACAGAGATTATTAAGAAAAGTAACAAAAATGATTGTTTCATGCATAAAGTAAAGATTTGATTGATAATTACTGTCTAATCAATGATAATCAATGTTTAGTCAAGTATTGTATTCAAAATATAAAGATCCATGTTTTAATGTTAAGGCATTGATAGTTTTGTGTAATCAGGGTGGAATTCTGATTGTTTAGTTGAAAGCAATAATGGGATTCTTTGTATTTCAATCAGATGTGAGTTTTCTGTATTTTTATTGGGTTAGGATGATTTAGTTTTGTAAGAGAAGAGAAGATAAACTGCTAAATTACTGTGAATTGGGAAGTTGGTTACAACCGGTCAAAAGCAGTCATTAGCAGTAACAAGGAATACTGAACATTGACAAGTATGCAATATGCAAACGAGTTCTGAAGAACAACACTGCATGCCAAAAAGGGTATTAAGTGCAAACTGTAGCATCTGGTTGGATGGAGGGATGAAGTCTACATATGAGGGTATAAGGAGGTAGCTGCCACTATAATTGCAGGTTGTTGTTATTTGGGAGGTTTTGGGGTCTTAACCTGAATTAATAACATGAAAGAGGGAGGTCTGCACGGAACTCTGTTCGCAGGTTCATGGTAGTCAATTACTGAGTAAATATCTCCGTCATAAAACCTCAAGCAGTGTTTGGAGCTTTAATATGTTTCAAATATGCCACCTTAGTGTGAGAGGTAAGCTTTATTCCTATGTCCAGGGGTTAGCATATTGTGGCCTTCATACAACTGCAAGTTTCATTTATTATATTTAACAGTTTTACTTTATTACCTCCGCTCAGCTCTGTGCCTGGTGGAGGAGCCCAAGATGCTGGTGGAGCTCTGGTTGGTCCCAGCTTATAATGGGTGAGCAGGTGGTGCAGCTGGGCAGAGCTTAACAAGACATGCTCCTCCTCTAGACAGGTCCAGGAGGACTGGAAGACAAGGGGTTAAGACAGATAAATAGCTGTCCATTCAGAGAAGAGCTGGAGGACTGAGTAGGCACATGCTGTTGTATTACCTGGATAAGTCGAGTCTTGGGAATACAAAGGAAGTTGACTGTGACTGACAGTTTCTTCATGAACTCAGAAGCAATGTCTCCTAATCCAGCCCCCTGTAGCCAGTCCAGAACCAAGTCCAAGTTTGTTCGGATCTGGACTGCTCTGGACCAAGAAAACAGTCCATCTGGAAAAAAGGAAATGGGTGCAGGAGATATAATGAAAAGATGTGTTAATATTCAACAAACTCAAATAGAAAAAAATTCTGTTTTTTAAATAAACAATAAGACGATGAATCATTCTGTTATCTCAGAGAACACCTGTATAAAATTATGGCCTCAGTCCCTAGTAAGGTGCAAGGCCAAGGAACTTTAACATGCGCTGTTCTAACTTTGAAGGAAGTAACACACCTTTTCGCTGATAAATGAAATGCTTAGTTCATAAATAATAAAATGTACACTTTCACACCTGTACCGTCTTTCCTGGTCTAGTATGACCAGTAGCTTCAATTGGCTAATGTTGACAAACTTTAGTCACAGTAGTTATTGATTTCTACCTGACAATTCTCTCTACTTGTGCTACTGTTCCACTTCATTTTAGCATTATCTCACTTTAACCCGTGCCCTCTCACCTCTCTCCAGCAAAGTATTGAGCAGGGAGGTGTTGGTGAAGAAGAAGAGGTAGCCGAAGGTTTGGGAGGTGAGAGGTGGGGACAGACACGCCTCCCGCGACAGCATCAGAGAACAGCGATACACTTCTACCAGCCCGGCAACTTTAGGCGGTAAGGTGGACACGTCATCCACCCCCCCTTCCTCTCCTGTTTTTGCTTCTTCCTCTGCACCTGGACTTCCATCCTTCTCCTTTTCTTTCTCCTCACTTGAAAATGGGTTGGTGTCCAGGAGGGCTGGAAGGAGTGAGTACAAGGTCTTTGTGGACAGAAAGGACAAAAACTAGTTAATTTGTTTTAAAATGAGAAATAAAATCCCAAGTATATATTGCTAGAATGATGAATAGGGGAGGGATCAAGTTGAAGATGACAGATGGAAGGTGGAGAGGTGTGTTCCCCGTTGTAGTTGTACAGACATTTATGGTTCCCACAGGATGGAGCCTACTGACTTTGGAGATTCCCTGACTGTTACTCCAGTGTCATCTTGAAGTTGACTGCCATGAAATTCAATACAGACTTTCATTCTTGTCCACCCCAGGATGAATTTTATTAATGCTGATGTTCTCCAGACTTCATCAAGTGAAATTTTTAATTAGTTATTTATCACCAAATACCTACAAAACTAATGCAGCCTCAGCTGTATTTTGTGTTTAGTGGTACAATAAATAGCATGCTAGCATGCTAAACTAAGACGATGAATATGATAAACATTACACCTGCTGAAGTTCACGGTCACTGTAAGCATGTCAGCCTTTAGCATGGTCGCAGACATCTTTAAATCCATACTACATGCTTATTCTACACAAAAGTTTAGTATGTAGTGTACTTACACTGGCAAAGTAACAAAAATGTTGACTCACAGCAGACTATATTCCAAATACAGTACAGTTTTGAGTGTGCTGTTGATGCACACTGTTCTCCCACAGTGCAAAGCACAAAGGAAATGGAGGAGCTACGCCCAGCTGGAAAAAATTAAAATAAATTGTGGGTGGTGGTGAGGGCTCCAGAGAGATCTCGGAAAACAACAAAATAAGTACTAAGTCTTAAGAAAAACATTCTGCTGTCTCTTTGTAAAGTTTAATTGGCAATGGCTTTCCATCACACATATTGTACCCTTACAGTATGGTGACTTTATTTGTATGCACTTTGCTACAACAGTATACAGTGACTATTAATAAAGTAGGATACTGTATAGAATTAGTATTTAGTATGGGTTTGGGATGCTTTTTATCTTGTTTTTCTACCTTGGTGAGATGATACACACACTGTTGGAAGGTGTGCATAATGACATCATCCAGCTGTGCCAGTGCCTCTGAGCAGATGTCCATATCAGCTGTCAAAACTGGGTCCCCAGGAGCTTTAAAGAAAAAATATTCTCAAAGACTTTGTATCAGCTTTAATGTCTATGTTCAGCTTTGCTGAAGTTCTGTAGTATTTGATTAAAATGTCATATCTTTTTTACATGAACCAGTTATTTCTATTTCCAAATCACTCTCACCTTCAAACTCCCACTCTTTCTCCATTGTTTCAACTTTGACCTGGAAAAAGTTAAGGAGCTCTGTGGCATTTGACATCCAGAACATCAGGGGTCGAAGATCAGATGACAGTGTCTGGATGTTCGGTGTACTTATCTCACCTTCTTGCTCTGTGGAACTGAACATAACATTTATGCAATGCCAAAGTTGTGTTAGCTCTAAAATGATTGTGAACATTCTTCTGTCAGTGTTTTGTTTGTGTCTGAAAAGAGAAATACACCATACTGTGAGTAAAAATAGACATAACGTTATTATGACTCTATATTTGAGCTCATACCTCAAAAATTTACCAAAGGATAAATGTATGATGAATCAATCAGCAGGAGATCTCTAAACAGAGGAAACATGACCTAAAACAAAAATGCTCTTACTTTTGCGTGGGATGCTTATCCCCAAATTCCTTAATGTTATCCTGTAAAGAGAGTTGGAGACAGAAGAGAGGAGAGACAACTTGGCTGAGTGTGGGGGTGGAGGACCGGCAGCAGAGTCTAGCCCTGCAGCCAGGACAATTACAGCACATTTTCCAGCAGCAGGGAGTTGACATCAGCTCATCCTCACTCCTGTCCACAACCTAGCAGGCCTCAATGAAGGACATTTGTCTGGCTGCTGGTTTTTCTGCCTGGCTGAATAAAGCAGTCTCAATATGCATACCTGATGTTTTCCTACTAAGCTTGTTTAAGTGTGATCATGGCCAAGCAATATGATCCCATAAAGGTTCATGGTTCACAGATGAACCATTCTTGGACCTCTGAGATAGTTTATCAATTTACTTATCACATTTTACATATTAAGATCTTGTTTTTAGCCATGCTAGCATCACATCTGTCCAATCAGTTGGTCTGTCACTTTGGTACAGACTGATATATCTTGACTAGTAAATGGTTTGCCATGAAATTTGGAAATGGACCACTGGTTCTGAAACTTTATTCAAAGGTCTGAAAATGATTTCTATTCATGATCAAAGGTCTGCAATGATTGGTGATAAGCTAATGACTTTTACTGGCTTATAACCTAGAAGCTTGCGTATAACCTGGTCTTCCAACTAAAACTATGTCCAGATGCTTTCTTCTACGTTTTTTCAGCAATCTAGTTACTAATTACTTTTCAAAATCACAACATCAATAATTAAAAAATACAGTATATCCTAATCATAAGACTTTATTGATCTCTGATCACAAGCTACCAATCAGTACATCAAATTATAGGCATATAAACTACTTTAACTTTAACTACTTTACTTTATAATTTAAGTATATTTTGATACTAATACTTGAATAGAGGACTTTTACTTGTAAGAGTATTTTTACACTGGGGTATTTCTACTTTTACTTTTGTAAGGGATCTGAATGTTTCTTCCTCCACTGCATACAACAGAGATTTACAGCTAGATGTGTTGTGGTTCATGGCTGGCACATCAACTTCAGGGCACCAGGGCCCTAATGCCATTTTTATTTTGTATTTGAAGCCACTGAATCTTTCACTTACCCAGACAATTTCTTTAATTAGATTGGCTGACTTCAATAATATTTGTGGTGTGAGGGCAGGATCCAGGTGTTTAGAGGCATAATCTATCAGCACTGACAGGAGATAAGCAGGAGCCAAAGGCCCGCCACCAGAGTCTGGAGAGGAATTTCTGGTGATTATCTCCTACAAGAAGCATGAGAGAAACATTAAATATGTTATCAAGACCCCTTTCTACACTAGATAACTAGACAGTTATTATGAGTTTATATAAGTTCATTATCTTCTTGTCTCACCTGTAACAAGGCATCTGCCTGACGAGGATGGAATTTCAAAACTGCCTCAGTGGATCCTAAGTACTGCCTCAGAGCTTCCTGTCTGTCCACCAATCCTGAGGGGCAGCAGGTGGTGGAGATATCAGCCTGCCATGGCAGGGTCAGTGCCAGTGGTGGAGCTGGAGTCACACGAGGGTCACGGTACAGGAAAAGGAAGTGGTTCCCCAGACCAATCACATCCCCAGGCTTTAGGACTGTCTCCCTGTAAAGAGGAGCTCCGTTGTGTGTGACTGCACCTCCTCTGAAGGGCCGCATCAGAGCTGGGATAAAATTAAATCAATTCAGGACAGACTATATCAAATACTGCAGTAATTATCTTCATTTTAAGTTGCACATAATATGCTCCAGTGTGGAATTTTGTTGGACACCCTGGTGAGTGTGTGGTTGGTACCTTGTCCAGTGGGCGTCTCAGGAACAGCGGCGTCTCTCCGGACCAGTAAGTGTCTGGCCAAAAGGTCAGGAGCAGAAAGGAATGTGT
>NW_018128072.1:1080790-1082514 GCF_001952655.1 Monopterus albus
CTCTCTCTCTTTCACTGTGGGCTTTCTTCCAAACACATGCATATGTCCTGCCATGATGTACAAAACAAAATCCTAAACAAAACACACAGTGAAGAGGAGCAAACAGTCAGGGAGGTCTGTGATCTTTTAAGTGCTATGGTTTATATCCATCTTCCATTAGATGTCAACCTGAAAAGAAGGTGGTTGATAAGGTATGAAGTGTGTCACAGTTTACTACAATGGAGACCTGTATGAGATCATTGTGTGAGATGGAGTGATGTACACAGAGGGGTTTTGTGCTTTCAGTGGAGTAAATGTTGAGGCATTGCACTGTTCTGAAGTTGTTTTGTGCTGGATGCTAAATGGGAGAGTCTTGGCGAGCGATGGAAACCTCGATGGTATGTGGCGATTACAGACATGCAGGTATGATGTCACGCACAGGGTGTGTGCACACTCTTACCTTTGCGCAGCTCCTACAACAACATG
Organism: Monopterus albus; assembly: GCF_001952655.1. Lineage (NCBI taxonomy): Eukaryota > Metazoa > Chordata > Actinopteri > Synbranchiformes > Synbranchidae > Monopterus > Monopterus albus. The sequence goes on from NW_018128072.1 coordinate 1,081,256, forward strand.
TTTATGTAGTGCACATTTGTGTAGGAGCTGTTTGTGAGTATTTGTGTATGTGATATCATCTGTCAACATGTCTTGCCTTGCTTTGATCGTAACCCTGCAGCAGCAGGAAATAGGGGCGGTCAGTGGGTGGAAGGATCAGACTTTGTGACATCACTTCCAGGTCACAGCTGGAGTAATCCTTCTCATCCTCTGCTGGCTGGTTTGTCCATCCAACCTTAGCTTCTGCTTTTGATACTCTAATCTGAAATAACAGGTAAAGACATGATGATTAGGAGATCAAACAAATAATACATTCAGCATGTCCTTACCATAGCATTTGTTTTTACCTCTCCTGGCTGTGGACTGATCATGCTCACAATGTTCTTCCTCTCCTGCACTCCTCCACTATTATCAGGCTGGTGCCCAGAGTTACGTGGGTCATTGCTGATGTGGTTTCCTGGGCGACGTCGTAGACTCAGGTTCATTTCACTGATGCTCCTCCTGAGTTCTGTGTTCCTTCCACGGTGACCACGCTCACTCTCCTCTGGTCTCCGCCGCCAGTGCACACCTGTTGTTCAGATAGACAATTATCGAAGTGGTCAATGTGACCTTGGGGGGTCTGCACAGGGAGTCTGATACATGTCTGCTGAGTCTTATACATACCATGATAGCTCTCTCCCTCCCTCTCTTGCTCCTTCTCCCTCTCTCTCTCTTCTCTCTCATAGTCTTCCTTCCTCTGGATTTCAAAGCGCCGCTCAAATCCATCCTTAGGCCGCCACATGTCCACTAACAACAAGGGACATTCCCATGGGGCAACACTTCTCCGGCATTCTGTCTCCCATTTGATAGCTCCATCTGGCTGCTGGATGGGCTTTCCAATGACATCACACAACAGGAAGTCCTCAGGGCTGTGTTTCTGAAGAACTACATGGTAATGGAGAAAGGGAGGAAAAAGACAGTGTAATTATTTTTCCATAACACCGCTGTTTATGTTTATATTATTAAGTCACTCCCAATTGGTTAAAGTAATGGATTGCAGCAGAAGTCCAAATGAGAGAAAGTTTCCCCTTCTCTCACCTGCGTCATCTGCCTCCTCCCTCTCTCTCTCAGTGTAGCGAGTGATGACCTGGGCGATGAGCTGCTTGGCTGTAGAGTGAAAGTTGGCCAGCAGGGAACGATAGTTGGCACCACTGGAGAGGGCATCCCCATAGATCTTGATCAGGCCTGGGGCAGATGAAGACGCAGGGGGCAAGTAGTGGTGGGAGGAGGAGGCAGCCGAA
>NW_018128072.1:1082535-1091209 GCF_001952655.1 Monopterus albus
GTTAGAAGGTTGTATTATTCTAACGTCATGTCTGACAGTCGTGGTCATGTGGAGCTGAACTGGCTGAAGTCAGTGCTGTGGAAACAACCACATCCTGTCTTTTCTGACCTCAGTGATCATCAAAGTGCCACCGCTGAACTGAAGCCACTGAGGCTCCTTCACTGTCACAGTGAACCTGGAGCTGGTCCCAGGAGCCGACTCCATGAAACCTGCAGCACTAATGTGTGCTGGAGGTTTCTGACAGATCTCAGCTCCACTGTTACTGCTGGGAAACGCAGACAGGAAACACAGGGGCACGGTGTCGCTGCTCTCATGTCTCACATGAGGCTGAGCAGATGGAAAAGGGGGGACATGAGGAGCAGCTTGAAACAAGGCTCTCTATCAGGGACCGCAGAAAGAGCTGAGAAAGGCGCTTTGCGCGGGACTGGGGCCCAGCAGGCCTCGGCCTGAGGAAGGCTGGGGAAGGAGATGGTGATTGGGTAGGGGAAGCCAGTGAGGGCGTGGAGTTAGAAAGGGAATAGGAAGGAGCAGAAGGGGCCTCGTGGAGGGAGGCTGCATCTGAGCTGGTAGTTGACCTGGGAATAACGGAGGAGGGGAAGACAGATGGAGCATAGAGGAAGGAGAAAGGAAGGGACCAGGCAGCTGTGAGTTATGACTGAGAAACAACAAGGATAAAAATAAAACAAGGAAAGGTTATGACTTGAAAGGATACTAATGACAGTGGAAGTAAGATAAGATGACATCAATTACACAAACTGTTCATTCAACAATACTTATCAGGTACGGAATTAAAACTGAACAATAACTGACATGAAAGTCACATAACTTTAGAACATATGTGTGACAAAGAAGGAAAACAGGAATAAAATTGTGAATTAATAGAACTTCAAACTGACTTGACAGAGACAGCACTTGGCCAGCGACCACCTAGCTTGGCGAAGTGTTTCCTGGGCGAGTTGATCCACAGGCCCACTGGGAAATGCAGTTTTCTGAATCGAGGACTGCCAGACCCCTCCATCTGTCAGAAAGGGATTAAGGAGACGTTTTCCTAATTCAATAATCTGCAGTATGTCATAATTTTGTAAGTGTCATGTTTCCTTTTAATCTACTTCCCTGCTCTAGTGTGAAAAGTGTTGCAGTAATGCTAGGGCTGAAACAATATAACAATAGAATGATGTCACCATCAAATAAATACATAAATAAATAAATAGGATACCTACAGCAGGTTGTCAACGTGTTGAAAACAAACAGAAAGGAATTAAACACCCCCATCCCTTCCTGATCATCGTCTGAAAATCATAGTGTATATTCTCCATTCTCAAACAGGAAGCGTGTTTTGTGGGAGTCAGGACCAGCTGTCGCAGTGGCAGGGAAAAACCCATTCCAAAGGTCACTGCTGGTCCATTTCTCAGTATTATAGTCAAAATATCACTTGCGCTTTTTCTCCCTTTCAGTTGGATTTTGGAGGTCTGGAGATAGTCAGTGCAATATTCTAGAAAACTACCACCTTTCTGAGGCATAATCTCCATAAATCTTGGCATATCCCAACATGTATGTCCACGCCTAAAATTTGTTGCCATTCTATACGTCAAAAGATTTGCCATATTTAATGACCATCCTGTTGTATGCTATGCAGTGGGATAGTCTGAAAACTAAAACAAACAATATAACAAGCAAAAAAACCCTAAGCAAAATATACAAGTTCAAATGTCCACAGTTACTTACCCACAGTTACTTCTGATCCTTCTGTAGTGTGTTATGATGATTCTTGGCCACCAAAATGTAAGTATGCAGCTCAGAGTAATCTAATAACATTGTATGTTTCCTTTTCTCCATTACAAAATGCCATTTTCAAAAGGCCCAAACCTGTCACACATCTACATACACAACCCTAATTATAATCTTCCATTTGTTTGGTCTTCTCGTAGCTAAAATACCTTTTTCTTTACTTTGTGTCTCCAGTTGAATAATGTCTGTTCCCTCTCTACCTCTGGCTCTCAGCCTCTCTGGGTCTATAGATAGAGAAACAGGCCCATTGTTCTAAGTGACAGAATTTCCTTCCTTTGCACTGGACAACACCTATATCCTGACTGAGAGAGAGAGAGAGAGAGAGAGGGAGAGTTTGGTGGAAAGCAAGAAAGTGAAAGAAGGGTGAATTTACACACATCTTTCAGACCTTGTTCAGAATATTATATATTCTACTGTACACAATAATAGATATCTATCTTTTGGTCTGTCTAAATTAAATAAAAATGTGATGTCACTGTTTATTCCTAACACACAGAAAATGTACAAGTTTGAATCTTTGCTGGATAGAGGATGAAGGAAACGCACACAGACAGGAAGCTCGAGGGAGCAACATGAACACCTGTGATCTTTGACCTGGTCTTTGACAGGAAGACGGTGATGGAAAGAGAAAGGAGACTGTCACTGTGTCCCAGTTCACAGGGTGGATTATCTAAAATCCATATTGCTACAGGTTTGTCCTATTTTAGAGGGTATGTTGCTATTTCATCATAATCATAATAACTTTTATTGGCCAAGTATGTTACGCACACACAAGGAATTTGTCTCTGGTACAGAACCGAGGCAGCCATCTGTGGCACCAACTCACACACACACACCGATGGCATTATTATTCATAGAAGGAAAACTGAACAGATTTCTTCAGTTTAAATGTGGACAACATGAACAGTAACTGTAAAATAACCCCAATAATGAAACCAAATAATCATTTTGCTTTACTTCATTTAACCTCATATCTGAAAAGAGCTGTAATACTCAAGCTAAGCCCAAAGATTAAATGTATTGATTCAAGTCATTGGATGAACTTATAGTTAAACTGTACTAAACATAAAACTGAATCTTACCAGTCACCTTTTAAGCACAGCCTATTTAATAGGCTACTAAAAGGACATGGGATATTACTTTAAGTAAGAGCAAAGTACCTTTAATGCAAATAAAGGTGTGGACACCTTTGTTTTCAAGATCTGAGCTCTCTGTTAAACTTGCACTCTCACTGACAAGAGATATAATTTTTTTCTCTGAATTCAGGTGAGTTCTTGTTTACGCTTGTTGTAAGATTGGCCTATTTGGTCTTAACTGTGGCAACTTCACTGCTGCAATAACACTAATCATTTTCACACATTTACATGATTAGATGACAGGGCATGCTAGTGATCATTATTAAAGTCGTTATAATGTAATAAACCTAAACAGAACAGTTAGAGAAACATGGAAGATGAAGTTGGGTACGGGGTCTTAATATGCAGAGGTATTTCCACAGCCTGATATCCCAGCGTCCTCTGCGCGTCGACACGGAACGACATCTTTTCCAAGAGGACACATCTACAGCGGTTCCAAGGTTAGCCGCCTGCAACTCCTACACTTATTTATATCATTTTTAACTGTTATGTTAATCTTTGTCAGCCGTTTTGAGTTTTAATAAACGGGTATTCTAGGAAGAACTAGGCGTTCTCAAATGTGTTAGCTAACGTCCAGATTAAACTATGCTAACCGTTTAGCAATGAGCTAACTGACACTGTCAAGCAGTGTGAATGGTATGTACTATGCTAAATTGTATTCAAAGCTATGTGGTCTTGTCGCGATTTTAATAATTGCCTGTCAAGCGAGGTATCAGATTAGATAGCTAGTTTGCATAGATTTATCATGATAATCCCGCACTGTATAGCAATGCTAACCTAAATTTAACTTTGATTGCACTCCTATTTATATCTTAGCCAGCTAACTGTGAGCATTGTGTTGAGGCTACGTCGTGATTGGTGTCAAGTAACGTGTTTTATAAACCTGATGCAACTGCAAATTAATTCATTCCGTTTCTTTTTTTCAGTGTTGCTTGATTGAAGCTGATAAAGATGTCTGAGGCTATTAATGAGAAGATAAAAAATTACAGTACTGCTCCCTTTGACGCCCGATTCCCCAACACCAACCAGACACGCAACTGTTACCAGAACTACCTGGGTGAGGGCATTGGTCAATATGTACTTACTGCACCTTCAAACAGCATAATCACATTTACCTTTTTAACCATAATAATGTATGAAAGTGGCCAATCTTTGTTTGTGTTTGTGTGCTTTTCCTAATCTTGTTTGGTCTGGCCTTCTCTTACAACTTTAACATAAAAACAACCACTCAACTGGTCATCACTTACCACCTCACATTACAGCTTTAACATCTTGTAAACAACTGAACAAAGCTAAGATGAGCTCTGAGTTGCATGTTTTGTCAAGATTGGACTGTTGCCCTTGTTGCCCTTGTTGATATTTAGGGTTTTTTTTTTCTCCAGACTTCCACAGGTTCTTTCCTTAGGACTTGGATGTTTTGTTTTATAGTGTAACTTTGAACCTTTTTGATATTTAGGGTTTTTTTTTTTCTCCAGACTTCCACAGGTGCAACAAGGTCCTGTCAGCCAAAGACCACGATGTCACTGCTTGTGAGTGGTACAAGAGGGTTTACAAGAGCCTGTGTCCCATAGGCTGGGTAAGACTTAAGATGACAGCTCTGATAGTTCACACTTGATGTATAGGGAGTATGTCACAATGTTTTTTGGAAGTTCTCCCTGAACATGCTGAAAGCTTTTTGTTCTGGATAGGTGGATAGCCAAGGCTATTTTACAGTATATAGGCCAAACAGACTTTTTACCTCTTGCTGTGCACACAATAAGCTGCTTGTGATATAGGGCTATAAGATGAACACAGTTTACATCCTTGATTACATATTTCTTTTCTCATGCAAGTTGGCATTACATTTACTTGTCATATGGCTGATATTTTCCTCTGATGTCTCCTATAGGTTGATAAATGGGATGAGCAGGTAGAGAATGGAAGTTTCCCTGGGAAGATCTAAAATCAACAACTGTTATCAACTCTGGATATTTCACAGCAGGACATACTTGCACCTTTACCTCTGAGTAGTGTGCCTAAGGATGTCCAATATCACATCATCATTGATGTTACCATTACTAATTTAAACTATAAATGCGCACAAATTTTTACCCTGCATGATGATGTCTGCAGTTTGTTTTCAGGCTCAGCTGTAAACTGCTCTCCAGTATTGTTTATTCAATAAAGTACAGATTTAATTAAAAGGGTATTGTTCATTATGAAGTCTTAATGTTTTTAGATTGACTTGCGTAGCATTTTTCAAAATTAGTACAATTGGTTGATGTAACAACAAATCTTTTATCCATATTTAAGGCAACATCAGGAATGAATTTTTTCCAACTATCACTGTCAATGGGATTGTCAGACACGTGATGACATCAGACTGGTGATGTGATATATGTAACGGTCAAGCTATACTGTCTCATATTTTAACATTCTTATTCATTAGTAATTGAATTTTAAAGATGCTGAAAGTCAGCAGGCCAGTAGTCTCATCAGTCTTTTCTGTTCATGGCAGCTCTACTGAGTTTATGTTGTAACTGATTGCACCACAATCTGTAGGAAAAAAATTCCCAGAATCCCTTAATGATTTATTTTAAAGCTAACTGTTCTCTCTGGTGACATGTCTTCCAAATTGTACAGGTCTGTCTGTAGCTACTGCCTTATTAATCAGGTTTATTTTTAAGTGACAATATTGCATTTGACAAGTTTACTTACTCAGAGTGTAGTGGATTATCCAGCACGGCCTTAGCTGTCTTTATTTTACTGTCACATCCTCTTCATCAAATTTTTGCAGACTATATTTACACCAGAGATGACAGTACATGCAGCAATCTGCTCAAGTGTTTAGTCTTCCCTTGTACACCCTATTGTCTGTCTACTGTGAAGACAGTAGCACAACAGCTTGTCCAGAGGGTGGCAGTGTTTCTGAAATCAGATGCAGATTTTGGTGTAATTGTCAATTTTAACCACACTGTGGCACAGTCACACAGGGACCAGAAACACTGGCCCAATAGTCTACCTGATAATTTTAGGCCCAACACTAAAAAGACTGGTTTGGTGATAGTGATGTATAGTGCCTATAAAAGTATTCAACCCCTTGGATGTTTTACCCTTTTATTGATTTTATAAATCAATCATGTTCAATATAATTCTACACCCTCAAGTTATTTGTAGTGTTTCAGTAAACTAAGTCTGGATACCACAATGTTGTAATCAGAGGCGGATGTGTGGAGGTGCGTGTGTGTTTGTATGTGTGCCTGACATCCTCTGCTTTCTGTGAATGTCTGTAATGTGAAGACACCAAGTCTGAAATGGTACAAAAAATTTACTTTATGTACTGGCAGGAGATACCAGTCAAAGGTTTGGATGTGTTCCTATTCAATTCAACACAAAGTGGCATTATTGCACAACATTTAGATTGGTAAAAATCCTCAGCATAACCTACTGCTCCATCCTTCTCTATTAGCCCTCTCTCCAGCTGGTCAGATCTTTAACCATCCTATTATCCTCGGGGCCAATTTGGCCCCGTTCAGGGTTTAACATCTAAATAAATGGTTGACATCTTAATAGGAGGGTTAAGATAAACGCCATTTAACCAACAGATCATCATTGTAAATGTATGCATATCATATTTGAACCAGCACAAGATACAAAACTTAGCAAATATACCAATAATGTTACGCTGAACTGAATGAAAGTGTGTATAAAATGATGCAAACATTTAGAACATTTCTGTTTGATGCAGTAATTCTGCCATTTAAACTGTGAAATACATCATAGGCCTTTTGGAGTAGTTTCAGTAAAGTGATGGAATATTTAGGATATACACTGTGTGGTGAAGTGTGGGGGAACAAAGTCATTTCTTAACTTTTAATTAACCAAATGGGAAATTTGGGGGTTTGAGGTACTCATCACTTGTGTTCTAACATTGTTGAAGCAATACATGAGAACAGGAATGCAAAATCTTTGGTGTTCTAATTAGGCAAAACATCTATATTTTAAATCTCTTTAAGTCCCTAGGGTATCTTCCAGCCACACTGTAAAGTATAACTTACTGTTTCAACGTAAACATATGAGAGAAAGGCTCGCCTTTTTCTAACACCACCAAATGTCATCTTGATTAAATATCACTTATTGGATAACTGCTTAGTTAGAACTTGCTAAACCAATTCAGCTGAATGCAGACTGCAGGTTGTGTAAACTTTTATGGTGTTTATTTGATTTTGAACTCCTTCAGATGTTCATTGAACATAAACATCTATTACAACATATTACTGTAGCCTGATGTGTGAAGTTCATCCTTAACAAGACAACATGAGTCTGCTCTCAGTGTCATTGTGAAACTTCATGACCAAGGACCGAGTTAAGTACTAACATTCATTGTGGTTAGCACTGTTTGCATCATATCTGTTCTCTTCAGACTACAAATACTTGAGTCTCTGGAGAGTATGAATTCTCAATGCATGCTGGGAAATTGCTACTATTTTCTTTCAAAACCTAATATAATGAGTTGAGTGAACTTTCAGCAGTTCATTACTTTCAGGACAAAACACCTCAAGACAGAAAAACTCATGTTAATAAGATCCAATGTTTACTGGAAAAAAAAATAGAAATATTCAGCTGAATTAAATTGGCAAACAATTCACTGGATACTGCCTCAGTCTGCAGGATGTGGTTTGTCATGAGTGGGTTTGTGTGTGTTTGAATTTGTGTAATAGAAATGATGTGACGTGCCTGCAAACTTGTATGGTGTACCATCACTTCCTTCCTGCTCACTGCCTCTTATGCTGGCTTTTTATGCATTTGTGTTTGCTCTTCACAGCCATCTTCTATTTATAAGACAATTCACTCAGAGCAGGTCTGAGGAGGAGATACTGCTGAAACCATTTTCTACAACAGGGATACAGTTGGCATGCTGAAATAGAGAGGTGTGTTTTGCAAAGAATATGTGTAATTTAGGTGTAATGTTGCAAGCACTGGAAGGTTCGGTGCAAGGCACTGAACCTTAACGTCTGTATTTCTCTCTCTCTCTCTGTTACTTCCTTTTTTGGTGTTGGATGGTTTTGTTGATTATTTAAAGATTGAATGAAATAACTGCAATTCTGCTGAAGTCCCTGTCACGTTAAAAAGAGCCTAACAAATGAGATCACCATTAAAACAGATTTCTGGTCATGCTTTTCCTCAGAGCTCTGACTATTATTGTACTGATTAACAGAATGCATTAGTGATGACTTCTGCCTTGTTTGCAGACCTAAGGAAATGTTAATTTAGAAAAATTAATACAGGAGCTCTAAGAAAATGTTTATGAATGGGGACTTGAAATGCAAGTGGACCTGTAGTTGTGTGGTATTCAAAAGTATGTGAACAACACCCCGACTCCACAGGGACCTATGCACAGGCCCTCTTTGTGGACTTCCACTCAGTGTTCAACACCATCATCCCAGACATCCTCCACTCCAAACTGACCCAGCGCACTGTGCCTGCCCCCACCTGTCAGTGGATTACTAGGACAGACAGGAAGCAGCAGGTGAGGCTGGAGAAAACCACATCCTGCACCCGGACAATAAGCACAGGCGCCCCCCAGGGATGTGTGCTCTTCCTTTTGCTGTTTTCACTTTACACCAATGACTGCATCTCGAAGGATCCCTCTGTTAAACTCCTAATGTTTGCAGATGACACAACGGTCATTGGTCTCATCTGAGATGGTGACGAGTCAGCCTACAGACGGGAGGTTGAGCAGCTGGTCCTGTGGTGTAGCCGCAACAACC